>NC_059330.1:32499336-32799336 GCF_018350155.1 Leopardus geoffroyi | reverse complement strand
AAATTGGCAAATGGTGATGTTATTAATTCAGTTAGAGGAGGTAAGAGATTGAATAACCTAAAGAGAGAAAATAATGCATTCCAAATGAACATAATGAGTTTGAGCTGCCCATGGTATATCTGAATGTTGATGGTCAGCAAACAAGTGAATGAAATAGTTCAATACTTTACAAGTTAATATAAAACATAAGTATTTTGAGAAAGATGTGCAATTTTAAAGTATAAATTTTAGAGTCATCAGTGTCTTGAAGTGGGGGGGAGGGGTTAAAAAACACACCACTGTGTATTATTCTTTAGGGAAAGGGTGTGAAATGAGAAAGGCAGGGAACCAATGATGGAAATCTACACAATATCAACATTTCAGGGATGAATAGAGGAGAACTTACCAATGGAAGTGGCCAGAGGGAATGCTAAAGAGATTGAATAAGAATTAGGAAAGTATGGAGTCATGAAAGCCAAGGAAGAGCAGATTTTCAAAATATTATCTGCTGCAATGAAGAGACGAACTAAGATCACAGCATAAAGTATTAATTGGCCTTAGACCAGGGGCCACAGGTAACCTAATAAAGGCACTTTTTAGTGCAGTCCAGCTCGATGGAGTGGGTTGAGGAGTGAAAGAGTGACAAGAACTAGGGAGAGTGATCATTAATTTTTTCTTTGTAAAATTTAGATGAGAAATAAAGGTCTGATGGTGTTAATGTAGCTAGAGAGGGGCTATGTGGCATGTTTGGAGAAAGTAGCAGTATAGTTATCTTAATGAAAAGTGATAAAGGTAAAGAGGAGGATGAAGTTGATTTCTTTGAATCAGAGAGACAATAATTTAAAAGGTTATAAAAAAGAAGTAGCAAGTAGTTTCTTTTTCAATGGTAGAAAACAAACGTAGTTAAATAATTAGGGCAAGAATGGGTAGAGAGCTAATTAAAACTATGCCTTAATTGAAATTTTTTTTTAATTTCTCCTTTTTAAAATATTGTACATAGATATTGAAATTATTATATATTTCTCATATTAATATTTTAGGATTTCAACATAGCTAATAATTGAGGAGCTGAGGTTTAGATACCAGTTCTCTCTGGCCCCCAAATTCTTATTTCTTCCAGTCTCCCATATCTATCTCAGGTTAGGAAGCTAATGAACCTCATGGTATAATCTTAATCGGGAACAAGAAGTCTGCCAAAATTATGAAGGAAATAGAAAGCCTTTAAAACTAAAAATTAAGAGCTATCCAAAAACTCCAGTCTTGTGCTTAGAATTTCTTGGTTGTACTTACTGTGTGATCATTTATATTTCCCTATATATTTCCCCTTAAAAGATACCATCACCTATAAACCATCATCTCAATGTTGACAGAGTAATGGGCCTACTGATAATGACTGGTACTCACTATAAAACAGACTTATCTGGGAACTTGCTACAACAGTTCTGAGTTAACAGATTTTCTGTCCTACTTTTAGACATTAGACATCAATTGAATGCATCAGGATTGTTAATAATATTTGTCTTACCAGCTACCTGTTAAGTCTTAGACAAGTAATGCAACCTGTGTGACTCAATTTTCCCATTAAAGAAAATGAAAGTGTTATTCTTTATTTGATCCCTTCAATTAAAAAATGCAGGAAATCTAAGAGTTACTATGAAGTTGTGTGATGAAATATGGTAGTTAAGGGAGTAGTTAAAAATATAAAAGCTGTTGGATATTTGATTCAGCCATTGTCCCTTAATGATCTTGGTTGTTGTTCTTAGAGAGTTGAAAAGCCCCTGTATTATTTGATAAGCACAATATTTATTTGTTAGTTACCATTTAGGAATATGGTTCCAAAGGACCCATAGCAGTATAGTCTGTCCTCTATTTTTTTGATTGTTGGCTAGTTTATTTTTTCTTTGGTTTATATGTTTAGTCATGAGAAATTATTCTGTTTCTCAGATATTATACTAGGTTCTTTGGAGAAGATACAAATATAGAATAAGATCCTTTCTTTAATACAAGAAAGACCTGTTCAGAGAATTTATAAGGCACAGGAGATTTATATTTCAATATATGTGGTAAACACTTTAAGGCAAGCATAGGCATAGTGATACAAATGCTCTTTCTTTTTTAAAAAAAATTTAAATATTTATTTGAGAGAAAGAAAGAGACAGAGTGCAAGGGTGGGAGTGATGGGGGGCAGAGAGAGAGGGAGACACAGAATCCAAAATAGGCTCCAGCCTCTGAGCTGTCAGCACAGAGCCAGACACAGGGCTTGAACCCATGAACCGTGAGATCAGGACCTGAGCCAAAGTCAGATGCTTAACCGACTGAGCTACCAAGGTGCCCCCAAAATGCTCTTTCAATTAACATCAAGTTCTTGAGCACTATTACAAATCAGGCATTGTTTCTAAATTCTTGCTACACTCAATGTGGTCCATGAACCTGCAGCCTTGACTGTTCCTAGGATTTTGTTAGAAATATAGAATATCTGGCCCAAACTTAGCCATACTAAATTAGAACCAATGTTTTAATATAATCCCTAGGGTATTGATAACATACGTCAAATCTTCAGAAACACTGGTCTAGTTCAGTTTTTCTCACAGTGAAATATAATGACCATCTACAACCGAATCCTGGATTCTGGGATCCTACACCTAGGAATTCTGTTTTAGTAGGTTTGTAGTGGGAACCTGGATCATTATTGAAACAAAATTATTCTCATGTGATTTTTTACCACATTTGGTTTGAGAACCGCTGATTTGGCCATGGGGGTTGCAAAGCTGGGGATTTAAAGAAATTGACATAAAATTAGGAAGGTGATTGAGACCAAGCATGGCTGGATTGGTTTGAATCAAAGAAAATGGTTTGGATGTAGGCAACCATTTAAATGCATATTGATCGTTGCAATGAAAGCATCTTAAAGAGATTAATATTAAGAAGTCTTCTGTTTGTGGCACCTGGGTGGCTCAGTTGGACAGGCTTCCTACTTCAGCTTAGGTCATGATCTAGCAGTTCATGAGTTTGAGCCCCATGTCGGGCTCTGTGCTGACAGCTCAGAGCCTGGAGCCTGTTTCAGATTCTGTGTCTCCCTCTCTCTCCCTGCCCCTCCCCTCCTCATGCTGTGTCTCTTCTCTCTCTCACTCTCAAAAATAAAAATAAACATTAAAAATTAAAAAAAAAGAAGTATTCTGTTTGACCATAGAATAAGTTCTGGTTGGATATATCTACAGCATTGCTTTTGAGATCAAAATATGTTTTATACTGGTGTATTAGTTTCCTAGAGCTGCCATGACAAATTATAACAAACTAGGTTATAAAACAGAAATTTATAGTTCACAGCTCTACAGTGGAGAAGGCTGAAATCAAGGTTTTTGGCAAGTCACTGCTCTTTCCAATGACACTAGGCAAAAATTCTTCCCAGCCTCTGAGATCTTCTGGTGGTTGTTGGCAATCCTTGGCCTTCTTTGGCTTGGAGATGCTTACTGAGATCTCCACTGTTATCTGCACATGGCTTTCTCCCCTGTGTGTCTTTCTTAGTTCAAAATTCCTCCCTTTTTTTTTTTAATTTTTTAACTTTTTTTTTTATTATTTATTTTTAAGATACAGAGCATGAGTGGGGGAGGGACAGAGAGAGAGGGAAACACAGAATCCAAAGCAGGCTCCAGGCTCTGAGCTGTTAGCACAGAGCTCAATGCAGAGCTTGAACCCACGAAACCGTGAAATCACGACTTGAGCCAAAGTCGGATGCGTAACAGACTGAGCCATCCAGGCACTCCTAAAATTCCTCCTTCTTATGGGCATATCAGTCATATTTGATTTAGGGTTCACTCTAATCTAGTATGGCCTTATATTAATTTTATTGCATCTGTAAAGAATCTATTTCTAAATAAAGTAACACTCATAGTTTCTGGTGGAAAGGAGTTTTAGGGGACACTAACTCAGTGTAGCTGGTATTCTAATAAGAAATATGCAGATACATGTTAAGTGGCAAATCACTTATACGCTGTTCTTTTTCTTAAGTTTCTTTATTTAGAGAGAGAGAGAGAAAGAGAGACAGAGAGAGAGTGAGAGAGAGAGAATCCCAAGCAGGCTCTGCACTGTCAGCACAGAGCCCAGCTCAGGGCTCAAACTCACAAACTCTGAGATTGTGACCTGAGCCAAAACCAAGAGTCAGATGCTTAACTGAGCCACCCAGGCATCCCCACTTATACACTAATAATTTTTTTTCTTTGCAAAATGTAATTTACTAATATACCTTACATTTCAGAAAATTTGTGGCAGTATTGTGATTTCACTAATATTACTCAAGAAATAAGTAAATAATACTTATTTTATATTGGGAGATAAAATTTTTCCCCATGACTTTTTCACATGGTTGTAAGAATCCTATGTGTGTTAGCAGTTATTATCTCATTACCTTTGTATTTGCATTCAATAAACCATCACATGTAAGTTGTAGATGAGAAATGAAGAAAGTTTATGGGGCACCTCAGTGGCTCAGTTGGTTAAGTGCTTGACTTCAGCTCAAATCATGATCCCGTGGTTCGTGAGTTCGAGCCCCACTTCGGGCTCTGTGCTGACAGCTCAGAGCCTACAGCCTGCTTTGGTTTCTGTGTCTCCTCCTCTCTCTGTCCCTCCCCCACTCACACTCTGTCTTTGTCTCTCAAAAATAAGTAAACATTGAAAACAAATGTTTAAAATAAAGAAATGAGGAAAGTTTAGCCTGATTACATGGTTGCTACTTCTGGCTATTGTGAGAGAAAGATAAAAATATCTTCATAACAATGATAGGCTAATGAAGAAAACATTTCTATCAGCCTAGCTTATTTTGTCTTTCACATGATGAATAAAATATACTAGATTGCATATGATGTTTCAAAATAACATTATTAGCTATAATTAACCCATTAATTAGTGAATTTACTGGTTTCACAGGTTACAGGACAATTAAAAATTATAGAGAGTCTACTATTCTAGATAAATAATTCAGGTTCAGTAAATACTTATTGATATAAAAGACAGAAATATATGATAGGATAGTTTTTGTCAGTGAGTAGTGATAGATAGTGGATAATGTAAATTTCTGTGAGGTATTTGAGCTTTTCAGAAAATGCTTTATATAAAATTTTAAGGTTCTTATTATAAGTATACAACATATGGGCAAAGGCTAAGAATGAAAAGATAATAGAAAGCAACAACAATAAAGTTCAAGTGTTTGCCAGTACAGTGTGGATTGAGACATCTCAGGCTAGTAGTGTACATAGAATTGACATGAAATCCTTCCTTAACATTATAACTTTCAAAAGGGTACAACATAGCAAAACAGAATTAGAAATCTTAAACCAGTGGAACAAATCATAGCATTTGAACATGCATTAGCTATGGGTGAAAGAAAATTAAAAATTAACTGGTGAGAAATTACTAATTTGGAGGTACATAGGTTTAGATACTCAAATTATAAGCTCTACATGGTATAGCAAACATTAAACTGAGAAAGTAACTGAAAACAATAGCACTGGGAGAAGAGGGCTCTCTTGCTTTCCAGGCTGCCCAGGATTCCCTAAGGAAAGGAGTCCTGCTGCTGATGAGTACACAATAAGCAATGACAAAACAACAAGAAAATTGGCTACTGTGTAAAACAAAACAAAATAGTACTACATTCCCAAGAAATCTAGTACAAAATTTAAAATGTAGATAAGGACTATAAAATAAGTATAACTAAATGATTAAAAAGGTAGATAAAGATACAGACATTATGCAGATTGAAAGAAATACCATTTAAAAACAGATATATACCCAAGGAATTTCTAGAAATAAAACTGTAATTCACGAAATTAAAATGCATGATTTAATAGTAGTTCAACTTCCTTCTTCCTGAATAACGTCTCAGCATTTTTAGGGAGAGTCTGCCAGTAGTTGTATATAAAATTCTACATGAATAGCATTTTCACTTAGCCCTGAAATACTATAATTCAGATAGTCTTCTGTTCTCCATGAGAAAGAAAGATTTAATATAAGAATCAAACTTGAACAAATAAATTGATAAATATGTAGGTAATTTAAAAATCACTGGATAAAGAAAAACAGTAATGCCCATGCTTATTTTGCAGGATTTTAAATCAGAACAAAGCTAAATTTATAAACATCAAGATAATAGATGTGTGTTTTCTAGAGGGATGATAAAGATGATGATTTACTTTTGATTTAATTATTTCAAATACCCACATAAAATTTAGTATATAACCATTAAAATTTACTAAGTACAGTGATCAAAGAGTTTTACATAAAACTTGATAAATCTGTTTTTTAAAGGTGAAGATTAAATATGACAGAATGATGCAATTAAATATGACAGAGATGGTTGAAATAAGCTCAAATATTTAACTTAATCCAAAAAATAAATGAATTAAACTCAGACAATAAACACATTTAAATTGGATTTGAAAATGCAGCTTTATATTGTTTGCAAGTGATTAATCTGAAACATGACACAGAGAGACAGAAATTGAAATGATATACCAGTTGGTACTATGAATATACTATCAAAAATAACACTGGTGACACATATTAATAGTAGTTTTAAAAAATAAGTTAAGACAAAACACATTTTAGGGATAAAAGGATCACTTTATACTGAAAAATAAAAAAAAAAAAGAATATGACTTCACCGAAATAATATAACAATTTGAAGACTGTAAACACCTAACAAAATAACCTCTGAATAAGTAGGATCTGATGAAATTAAAAAAAGAAACTAGCATTTTACTACATTCTTTTCTATAATTGATAGGAAAAAAAAAAACAGACATAAAAATGCAGGAGGCAGAGATTACTTCTCATAATAGAGGAGGAGGGAAGTACCCTCCCGCACAAATCCCTGGCAGATAACAAGCACAAAAACTAGACAAAGTTTTTAAAAGAATTATTTATAAAACATAGGAATGCATTCAATTGCTGATAGACCTCCAAAGGGAATTTAGTCTGAAAAACCTGCAACCAGAGGGGTAAGAATTGTGAATCTGTCACTTGCTGGCCCAATGGCCCAACCTCCATGATGATAGTTGTGAAAAACTATGGAAGGAAAAATTCACAGCTTGTTTGGCTAGAGATACTTGAGATCAGAAGTTCAGACCTAGGAGATAGCTGAAAATGTAAAGAGAAAATCCTGGCACCCCAGTTATCCATGAGTGAGACACAAATCCCAACATAAACTGCCTACATTCCTGCAGCTAGAGACTAGAGATAAATATGCTCATGACAGAGCTACATGAAGCCAGATCTGTAAGTTCCGTGCTTTCCTCATCTGAGTGTATTCCCCAACCATGCTGTGTTCAAGCAGCAAAAAGATTGGCATGAGAAAGTGCAGGGTCCATAAGTGGCAAAGCAGCTGGAAATGTAGGAGGAATCCCCAGAAGCAAGGAAAGCACAGAGAAAGGGAGTCTATCTCGGCTCAAATTCTTGGCACAGAGAAGATCCACAGGGAGCCAGGATTAAAAAGCATAAGAACAGAATAAATGTTCTGCAGCTGCGTATCAAGGAAAAAATAATTTCCAGTTTGAATCCAGGTATATTAAATGCCTACTATTGCAAAACCAAGAATCCACAGAATATGACACAATCACAAACTACTATAATGTTAGCTACACTGTCTAATTTTTCAAAAAAAAAAAAACTGTTAGACATGTATGTAAACAGGTAAAGGTGACTCATTATGAGGCAAAATAATAATCAGTAGAAACAACTCTAGGGGCGCCGCAGTGGCTCAGTTGGTGAAGTGTCCAACTTGGGCTCAGGTCATGATCTCATGGTTCATGAGTTTGAGCCCCAGTGTCAGGCTCTGCGTTACAGTCTCCCCCTTGGGATCCACTCTCCCCCTCTCTCTGGCCCGTCTCTCTCTCTCTCTCTCTCTCTCTCTCTCTCTCTCTCTCTCTCAAAATAAATAAATAAAAAAAAGAAAGAAAGAAACAACTCTAATGATGTTGGATTTAGGAGACAGACTCCAGTGCACATAACCTAAAAATATTTACAAAGTGAAAGAAAATATGGTATAAGTGAATGTAGATGAGGAACCTAAATTGAGAAATAGAAATGCTATAAAAATAAGGTAATTCAAGAGCCAAAAGTAGAATAATCGAAAGGATAATCTCTAGATGAAATCAACATCAGATTGATGAAGACAGAAGAAGGAACATGTGAACTGGAAGATAGATTAATAGAAATTACTCAATCTAAAGAACAGAGATTTAAAATATTGAAAAAAAAAATGAATAGATTCTCCCTAACTTGTCAGGAAAATGAGGCATAACTTCAACTATAGAAGGATATGAGACAGAAAAAAATGAGTGGAAAATATATATAAAGAAATAATAGCTGAAAACTTAGCTTCCAAAATGTTAATTTACAGATCTGAAATGTTCAACAGAGATGAATTAAAGGAAATTACTCCTAGGCGAATTATAAACAAAGTGATGAAAGCCAAATAATAGAGAAAATCTGAAAACAAAATGATAGGTTACCTTCAGAGAAAAATGATAAAATAGCACTGGCTTGCCATCAGAACCTATGGAATTCCAGAATTTTTAAAACAGTTTGAAAGTGCTGAAGGAAAAAAAAAAATCTCAGCCAAGAATTCTATATCTAGAAAAGCTATCCTTCAAAAATGAAGTTAAAATGAGGACATTTTTAGATTAAAACAGAAAAAATTAAAAAAAAAAAAAAAAAGAAACTATTGCCAGTAGACTAGCAACACGAGAAAAGCTAAAGAAAGTTCTTTGGTCTAAAGGAAAAGAGCATTCAATGAAAATTCATATCATAAGAAGAACATCAAAAGTGGTGAATATGTAGGTTAAAAAGATTATAGTTTTATTTTCATTTAACATCTTAAAAGGCAGATAAATCACCAAAAATTATACATGTAATTAAAGGCTTTTTAATAATGTAAAACAATAACATTTTTAGAAAAAATATGACCTTAGATTAGAGAAAGATTTATTATACAGATACACAAACACTTTATCAGAATTAAAATTTCTATACAACCAAAGAACCTTTTAGGTAGATGCAATAAGTCACAGACTAATAGGAAACAATCACAATAGATGTATCTTAAAAATATTTTTATCTAGAATATATATATATATATATATAGATTAAAATACAGTAATAAGATGATAACCCAATAAAAAAAGGACAAAAGGCTTGAATAGACACATCACAAAAGAAGATACATAAAAAGCCAGTAAGCGTATGAAAAGTTGCTCAACGTCATTAGTCATCAGCAAAATGCAAGTTAAAAAAAAAAAATGAGACAACCCTACATACACACAAGAAAGGTTAAAATTAAAAACCACTGATGATGCCAAATGCTGATGAGGAGAATGTGGAATTATTGCTGTTAGTAGTGTAAAGTTTTAAAATGACTTTGCATAGCAGTTTAACAGTCTTAGTTAAACATACACCTACTCTATGGCACAGAAATTCCACTCCTAGGTATTTATCCAACAGAAGCTAAAACACATGCCTATAAAAGGACAAAATTATGCTTAACAGCTTCACACTGAAAATGACCAGCTCCACAATGGAAAATTGTCCATTAACCAGAAGATGGAGGAACAATGGTGGTACAATCAAACATGGACGATTACACTGCACTTTGACAAATGTATTAAGTAGAATATGTATAACCGGTGAATATCAAACATATGTTGAGGGACAGAAGCCAAATGTGAATAATATATACTGGATAGCTCCATTCATATGAAATTTGAAAATAAGCATGATTAAACTCTAGTGCTACGAATCAGAATTGGTTACCTTTTGGGTTGGAGGGTATTGATAGAAAGGGCTATGAGAGATTTAGAGTGACAACAATGTTTTATATCTTAACTGAGATGGTAGTTAGATGGCTATAGGCAATGAGTTCTATGATTCATCAAAGTGTATGTAAATTTCATGCCAATAGTGTTTCTTCATGTGCCTATAAAACTCATCTTTTTTTTTTTTTAATATTTATTTATTTTGAGAGAGAGAGCACGCACGCACAAGCAGGAAAGAGGCAGAGGTAGAGAGAAGGAGAGGATCAAAAGCAGGCTCCATGCTCAGTGCAGACTGGGACTTGGGACTCCATCTCAGGACCTTGAAATTATGACCTGAGCCAAAATCAAGGGTCAGCCACTTAATTGACTGAGCCACCCAGGCATCCATAAGACTCTTATCTTTGTTTACCAGTGTGAAAGCTTAAAGTCTCAGAAATCACACTGCTTTCTGTCACTTGATTTATATGGTTAAAGTCAATATAGACACAAACCTTTCTTCTTTGGTTTGTTTGGCTTTTCTTATCTTTTATGTCTTAATTTTCTTGGTAACTTAGGTCCACTTACTCTTTTTGTCTATAGCATATGGATTTGATATCTTTCATTATGTGACATACTTGGGTATCATCCTACCTCCGTTATACTCAAGGTTTTTCCTTATTTAATTTAATAACTTGCTCTAGAACCCAACAGTTCCTGTCCAGTTCTTTAATATAGATCCTTTTTAGTAAAAGTCATTAATGCCTATCACTGATTGCTCAGACTTGATTAGTGCATGACATTGTCCTAATTGTAGCATGAACCTGCTTTCAGTCTGAGCTCCATTATTTGTTGGTGTCTTGAAATAGATTTTCCGTCATTGGTTTGGTAGTCTGTGTGCCTAGAAGGAGCCCATGTGGCCATATAATTTTTATAGCGTTTTCACATGTTATGTTTCTGCCCCTAACCCCACTATGTACAGCTACTTTTATCATCTCCTATTTGGTATTTTCTTAGACTCATAAAGTCACTTTTTTTTTCAAATTGTACAACACTGACATCGTTAGTAAACAAATTATTTGTTGAATGCCCACTCCATTGCTATTAGAATTCTAGGAAATGAAACCAAATGGGAATCTGTCTTCAGGATGCAGTTTTGTCCTGACACTTGCTCCTTAGCTTTGCCCATAAGGATTTGCTTCTGCATTGAGGACTCTGCCTACCAATCCAGGTCCCCTCATTTTTTCCAGTTTTATTGAGAAATAATTGCCATATGCCACTGTACAAGTTTAAGGTATACAACATGATAGCTTGGTTTACCTGGATTGTGAAAGGATTACCACAAAAGATTTAGTTAATATGCAACATTTCACATAGCTACAATAAAAAGAAAAGAAAAAAAAAACTTTTCTCCTTCTGGTGAGAACTTCTAGGATTTCCTTGACCTAGTTCCTTTCAATCTTTCATAATCATAAACTAATCCCATTACCTTTTTGTACCAAGTCTGTGTGCCTAGCTTCTGATGCCCAGCCATCCTGCCCTGGAACCAAAACAAACAAATCTGCCAAGATGCCCAATGTCTGACAGCTAAACCATGCCTGGTCACCTCCTGTTTCTTCCATCAACTGCTCATGTTTCCCCTTTCACAGGAAGCCTGACCTAAATATTATGTATTGCTTTCCACATCTAGTCAAAAGTAGCTTCTTGAGATGCAATTTATCATACTATACCATTTTTAATTGTTTTCTTAGTACAACAACTTTTTTCAGAGGAGGGGCAGAGGGAGAGTGAGAATCGTGATTTCACATGGTACTCAATCTCATGACCCTGAGATTATGACACTGAGATCATGACCTGAGCTGAAACTGAGAGGCACCTAACCCACTGAGCCACTCAGAAGGCCCAGCATTACAACTTTTAATGTTCCGTACAGTATAACCTTGGATTGCAAGTACTTGTTCTGCGAGTGTTCCACAAAACAAGCAAACATTTATAATAAATTTTAAGTTGATAAACAAGTGATGTTTTGCAGTATTAGTAGTCTGTGATGCCAAATGTCACATGATCAAAACTGAGCCAGTGGTTCTTGAAATTCACTTTGATATACAAGTGCTTTGGATTACAAGCATGTTTCCAGAATGAATTATGCTCGCAAACCAAGGTTTTATATATACGCATTTGTTTAGTTTCCCTCACTAGAGTTCATAACCAACATTAGAGCAAGTCCTTTTTCTGTCTTATTCACTAGAATAATGGATAGGGAGAGAGTTAATATAAATACTTATTAAATAAATTAAACCTTAGTGCAGCTGCAGTCTAATGAAATAAGAGACTGTCTTTCTGAGTCTCAGTTTCCTAAAATGGCAAATGGGGATGATAAAAATAACTGTACTTAGGGGTGTTATGAACAGGAAATATAACATGTGAAAGTGAACTTAAAATTATAAAACGTCTAACATGCTTTTATTTTAAGTTACTTTCCTGGCCAGGTTGAAGAGCATATATACATTCAGGTGTTACCCTGATGTTGTTATAAGGCACTTAAAAATAAGAAAACTTAAAAATAGTAGTGACATTTTAATATTCCATTATACTAAATAGGTATAGGATTAAAATAAGATATACTTCTAAATATGGAGGAATTCCAGTTAGATACTCAAGTCGTGGGGCAACATGAAGCATTGGAAAAGTGTAGAGCCTTGCTGAGTTTCTCCAATGTCTGGTTGTCAAGTTCCAGCTAAAGGCAGAGCCCAGGTCCAGATAGCTTCCCCTGTTTGACCACGTGAGGCTGTGCCCAGGATGAGTGATGGCAGGGTGAGGGCAGGCCAGGCCTTTGTGTGCAAGGAATGGTGGACAGAGGTCTTTAGAGGTAAGGAAAACAAGAAAAGGTTTCTGAGATAAACAATTTTGAATAACAAGGTTTCTAGTGATTAATTATTCCTAATTCCCCTTTACCTTCCTTTTCTCCATAACCTGTGGCTCCTTAAGCATTTTCATGTTACTCCTTACAGCATTTCCCCCAAGGCTGGCATGGGTCCTAAAATGGTGTTCTATCTTAATTTCCAATGTATCATTACTCAGCAATCAGGAGACTCTCAGGAGGAAATGGCCTAATATATTAATTATAATTTAGGTGCATATGACTAACAATTACTGTCTTTAATTCTCTCCTCTACTCTTCTTGGGATGCGGAAAATGTACCCATCAACCCAAGCGAATGAATTATAGAAATTTCAGGTGTCAAAAGAGAAAAATGTGAAATAACTAGTAGAAAGAGAAACACTCTTAGGACTTAAGAAATAACAATTTCAGAGTACATGAATCTGTTATTAGTACTGATACTATAAGCCAACACCAACCAAAGCTCTGATTTAATGAGTAATAGATATTTATTATCTTTTTAACTTGTCTCCGGTCTAGTCTCTGGTATTCCCTACTATAAGCATGCTACAGATAATGACCTTGAAGTTCAGAGTGTTAAGTCACAAATCCAAAATTGCATGTCCCATAAAGACAGAGTTGGGATTGAAGCAGAGGTGCAAAGTTTGCGTTCTATTACATGGACACTTTATCTGCACATAAGATTTCAAGTTGTGACATGGATCCATCTGTACCTGGATAATAAAATGCTGCTTAAAAAATGTCAATATCAATATAGTACCAATGATTCTGGATGAAAAGTAAGGCTTTATTCTAAATACAGGCATTCACCCCCATTGGAACAAACAGCATGTTCAGTAATTTAGAATGCCTAGGGATTGTTCCTTTGAGGTGAATTCTTTATATCATATATAAGTCCTTCCAAAATTTGTACCCAAGTAATGATTGTTGTTTTTGTTTTTATTTTTTCCAAAGCATCTTTTCCCTAGAGGGACCCCCCACTGGTAGAGTATTCAGTTTTTGAAAAACTTTATAAAGAGGTTAATGATGTTGGCCACTCTGCATCATAAAGTTCTTATGATCTATTCAGCAAATAGCAGTTTTTAATGAGCCACATTGCCTCAAAGATAAAAGTATGTTAAGGTATCCAAGATGATAAAGTATGCATTGTGCAGCACTAATCATAATGGCTTAATTAGATGTTAATGTGGATTTTACGTTCATTAGAATTTAATGGTAACTGAATTTTTAAGTGTTCAGTTAGTCAGCAATTTCTAACATCACGGTTCTGGTGAGGAGAGATTTTCAAACCTGGAACTTGGTGAGAGAGTTGGTGTCAGTGTAAATTATACCCAAAAGAGAAAATTCCCATTTCTCAAGTCTACATTTCATGCCAAGTGATAGCAGGTGGTGCAGTCAGACAGGGCATGAATAACACACCCTGTATTTATGACCAGTCCTATTTATGACCAGTCCTATTTATGACCAGAAGGTAGCAGCTGCCATCTGGCATAATTTTTGGAGGGTATTGAAAGGTCATTGTGACCAAAATATCGATTTAGTGTTATTTTGTGATTTGGAGTCGGGTAACATTTATTGAGCTATAACTATATGTCTGGGGCTCTCCCAGGGGATTTCACATATGCTATCATAAAAAAAAGTTCTAACACAAATCCTATTTTTACCTCTGTTTATTAGATCTAAGATTTAAGGTTTGGGGAGGCTAAGAAGTTGCTGAAGATGATACATGGACAATACCTAGCCAATATGTAGTTAAGCTGAGCTGGATACATCTCCTCTAATTCCAGAGACAGAATATAGAATTCTCATGGACATTGTCACTAGTCATAGGTCTTCTAGGGACAGGTATATTTTAGCTTGTTCCTCCTACGGTGACACTTGAAAAGGGGGAACATATCCTAATATGCTAATTTCAGCTCCGAAAAGCAGTCTTATAAACCAGAGTACATTATGGATTCTCTAAGACTCTACCTATAAAACTTTAAACAAGATACTGACAAAACAGAGCCTGATCAATGATGGACGGCATAGACAATGAACAAACTCTAAACTATTAGGTAGAAAAGACTATTATAAGAGCTATATGTGTCTTCAAATATTTGGAAGAAATGCAAGGGATGTTTTATATGTTGCAAGATGATTGTAGGCATAATAAGAGAATACATGGTTAGAGGTATCTAAAATACAATGTGCTCCCAAAAAGGTAGGAGTGCCCTAGAAATGTCCAAGAGAAGGCTGAATAAATGCTTCACAGTAATTTGGAAAAATTCAGCAAGCAGTGTACTGCTTGAGTTATATAAATTTTAGCTTCACCCTCCAGCCACTACACACTACAATAATGAATAATCTGTTAAATTTTTTAAGATAAAGTTTTGTAAAGCTTACAACAGGGTGGAGCTCAAGAGATTTTTAAAACTTCACTGAAGATAGTTCAGGTGAACTTGCATGGCTCAGCACAATTTGAGGCCACTCACAAGAGCTGGCTTGAAAAGTAAATGCTATATACCAAAAAATGTAAAGTGTAATTTAAGAACTACTAGAATTCATACTGCCGAATAGAATGTCTCATTCTCTTTGTCATGGAGTCTGAAATTTTAGCCTTATTGACATATGCAATTGTTTCTTAAAGGCTGGTTGATGTCTTCTAGGATTTCTGTTAAAATGTACATACCCCCAGGAGGGTGACACCATAAGCTTTCATCAACTGGCATTTTGAAGAAGTATGACAGTTGCATCAGACTCCAGCTCTGGGGGAATATGGTGCAAGATTCATACCAAAACCTATGAGGAGGGGGCCAAAAAAGGGAGGAGAATTAAAAAAGAGATTGAAAAGTACAGATGGAAAGTTACAAAGGCAAAGTTTTTAGAGGGACTTCAGGGATTAGTGTTTCTCAATAATTCCTGTAATGTGAGCGTGAACTCTTTTCAAAAGCTACCTCTGAAACTAGATGGCACGCATACAAACACACCACATATTCTCATCAAATAAAATGTACGCTCGTTAGTGCTTACCCACACATTCCCTCACAAAATTCAGAGCATGCTTATTTCCTTTTCAAAAATAATTTTGAAGTACTATCTATGTGCAGAAAAGAGCAAGTATCTGGGTTGTTCATAAAGGAAACACATGTGGATAAATAAAACCCTAATCAAAAAAAAGATTATCTGATTTTAAGAAGCCCTTTCTCCAGTGTACTCCGAGATCCTCTCTCCTTTCCTCCTCAAAGAGAGTATCGTTCTGATTTCTAGCACTCTGTCTGAATGTAGCATGTTTTCAACTTTCTTAAAATGGAATAATTCGTCTTAAATTAAGCTTCCTGTCCTGAACAATGTTTGTTAAGATCCCCCCCTGTTTTTTCCTTTAGTTTGTTCATTTTCATTTATGTATGCTATTTTACCATATGAATGTACCAAGCTTTATCTATAATTTCTAATCTTTATGATTTAATCAGGGGCATTTTCATACAAAATCTCAGCAGAGCGGGCTTTTCTATTGAGAAATTGACAAGATATCTATAAAACATAAGAAAACTCAAATAACCAAGAATGGCGAAAGCAATTTGTAATAGAATTGCTATTCTGACACCTGATTTTATGATTTACCATGAAATCACAACAATTGAGACATTAGTGAAAGCACCACCTGATTTTATGGACAACACCACCTGATTTTATGATTTACCATGAAATCACAACAATTGAGACATTAGTGAAAGCAGTGACTTTTAATGGAACAGAACTAGGAATTGAGAAATAGTTCCACATGTATATGGCCAATTAACTCTCAACAAAGGTCCCAATGAAATTCAATGAAGAAATGAAGGTATTTCCAATAAATGAATCAGCAGTGAGGGGCGCCTGGGTGGCGCAGTCGGTTAAGCGTCCGACTTCAGCCAGGTCACGATCTCGCGGTCCGTGAGTTCGAGCCCCGCGTCAGGCTCTGGGCTGATGGCTCAGAGCCTGGAGCCTGTTTCCGATTCTGTGTCTCCCTCTCTCTCTGCCCCTCCCCCATTCATGCTCTGTCTCTCTCTGTCCCAAAAATAAATAAACGTTGAAAAAAAAATTAAAAAAAAAAATGAATCAGCAGTGATTAGATGTCCATGTGAGACAATTGAACTGCAGCCCTTACCTTTCACCTTAACAAAAATCAAAATGTAAAAGCCGACACTAGGTCTAGAAAAATATTATGAAAAATCCTTACCACTCTGGCTAGATAAATATTTCCCAAATAGGATACAGAAAGCACAAACTATAAAAGAAAACATAATATTTTGTGCATCATTAAAATACAACAATTTAAAATTAAAAAAAAAACTTTCTTTTTGAAAGACAATGAAAAGGAAATCCTAGACTGATGGAAATATATTTGCTATACATGTAGCTGACCAAAGATTTGTAACAAAAATATATAAGACACTCTTACAACCTAGAAGAAGATGACATAATATAAAAATGGGCAGGGGCGCCTGGGTGGCGCAGTCGGTTAAGCGTCCGACTTCAGCCAGGTCACGATCTCGCGGTCCGTGAGTTCGAGCCCCGCGTCAGGCTCTGGGCTGATGGCTGAGAGCCTGGAGCCTGTTTCCGATTCTGTGTCTCCCTCTCTCTCTGCCCCTCCCCCGTTCATGCTCTGTCTCTCTCTGTCCCAAAAATAAATAAACGTTGAAAAAAAAATTAAAAAAAAATGGGCAGAGGAGTTAAACAGAAATGACACAAAGGAAAATAACCAGAGAAGAAAAAAAATATGTGAAAAAGATAATCAACATGAGTCATCAGGAAAATCCACGCTAAGAGTGTAGTAAGATTACATTATCCATCCATTCGGAGTGCTAAAATTTAAAAGAATGATAGTTTTGAGGATAGAAGAGGATGTGGAACCAAGGGATATGTAAGAAGCAGTATAGAGAAAAGAAATGAAATTTTCAGTTCATGTTAGATAATTTTGTAGATTTTGCACTTATGCAACTAAATACACATAGTCCCTCACTTGTAATGGTTTGATTTATGACTTTTTTTCGGCTTTCTGACGGTGTGAAAGCAATATGCATTCAGTTGAAACTGTACTTCGAATCGCAAATTTGAATAGTTTCTTAGGCTAGCAATATGTGGTGCCCTTCTCTCTCATGATGCCAGGTGGTGGCAATGAGCCATAGCTTTCAGTCAACCTGACCACCAGGATAAACAACTAATAACTTGCAACCATTCTGTACCCATTCAGCCATTCTGTTTTTTTACTTTCAGTACAGTATTCAATGAGTTACGTGAGATAGTCAACACACTTTGTTATCAAATAGGCTTTGCGTTAGATGGTGTTGCCCAACTGTAGGCTCATGTAAACTTCTGAGTATAGTTGAGGTAAGCTAGGTTAAGCTATGATGTTTGTTAGGTTAGGTGCCTGAAATGCATTTTCAATTTAATATTTTCAACTTAAAATGGGTTTGTTGGGATGTAACCCCATGGTGAGTTGAGGACACCTCAGTTTGTCACTTCACAGATGATAGCAAGGAACCTTTAATGGTTGTAGGGGCAGGAGGTTGTGAAAATGTGCTGAAGATAGAGTGATATGACTTGTTTTTCATACCAATCTACAGGTGAGAGTAAAAGTATGCCTGAACATACATTTATAAACAAATCTTTCTAGTAATCTTTTGAAGCAACAAATGACTTTTTAATTAATTGTCTTACTGCTTAAATAAAAACCAAATTATCTTGCTTGAAACTATATACTTATTTATGTTTCTATTCATCTATGAATACAGCTCTATCTTATAACCACATGTGCTTATCTATCTCTAGCAATGGAATAATGAGGCACTTGAACTGTTTTATTCTACAATTTTTGCGCTGTTTGCATTTTTCCTACCAAAGTCATGTATTGAGTAAATCAACATATATGCAATATGAAAATGTAAATAAATTGGTATTTTTTAGTTGAATAATCTCTGCTGTACATTGCAAAAGTAAAAACCATAATGAGATACAGGGAATGGAAATTTGGAACAAATATCCAAGCACTTTATACATGGTTTCTACCAACCTTTCTTTGCCTCTAGGTATTTCCAATATATCTTGCTAATGTGTGGCCTCTCCCACATTCTAAATGTGATTCAACTTAGTCACATTGATCCTGCTATAAGACTTAGTTTACATTTTAAACCAGCTCATCTGTTGAATTCTGGGCCTGTTTATTTTATTTTGGACAAATCCCCTGGGCTTCACTAGTTTAATGATGACACTTAGCTAGCTGTCACTCCCCATCCCTATCTCTCCCTGGTCAAGTCTCTAAGCCTCATTTTTATTTATCTGTAAAATGGAGATTGTAACACTTCCTCCAAGTGCTGGGAGGAATTTTAATTGATAAACACAGGAGCATTGTAAATGAATTTTCACATTAAGGACTCAGGAATGGAAAACTAGGAAGGGTACAAAGGAAGAACATCAAACACCATTGTTGAAATTTGGACAAATTACTTAGCAAAATGGTATCTAGCCTTTCTATAAACATCCAAATATCACAATGACCAGAAGCATCTTGATTCAAAAATCCCCCAAGTACACAAAAAGGCTAAATATAATTACAGTTGTAAAACAATGTCATCTTAATCTTTTCCCTACTTATTGGAAATTTGATTTAACACTAAACCTCAAGAGGGAAGGCAGGGTGGGTAGCAAAAGAAATTTCTCTAAGAGAGCCAGTCATTAAAAAAACATTGTTAACAATTGTTCTGGCCTACTTCTCATATTCTTATTTGGCTTCTTGCCCAGATTTGCACAAATCACTAATAATGCCCAAAACAATTCATGAATATAGAGAAATGAAAAAAAGAAGAAGAAGAAAAGAAAAAAGAGGGGGCAGAAAAAAGGAAAAGTGAACTCAGGGGAAAAAATAACATCAGTTTTTAATTACTGGGGCACTAATGAAGACGGTGAATCAAATAAACAGTTTGTTCTCAAAGTGTTATCATGCAAAACACAATAAAATTGAAAGTTCCTGAAATAACACTTCACAGCAAGTAAAGGAAAATGCCCTATAACAGTCCTTGAAAGAAGAAATGCATTAGTATTTTGCTTTATTATTCCTGGTTGCAGGTTCCAATCTAATCTCCATAGAAATGGAATTCCAATTGGGCCTCAGAGATATCTTACAAGCACACTATAATCCCAACTTAAGAGAGAAATTCAAGTTAGCTGAAATTCAGTTTATTCTCCCGGGAACAGTTTGTCTGAACTACTAGGAGGGACCAATTCAAGTCCTTAAAAGTGGCCTGGGTGAATTCTAAAATAAACCAAAAGAGCTAATATTAGAATATGAAGAAATACAGTTTGTTCTTCGTCCCTCCTTCCCCCTCACCTCCCACACACACACACTTCTTCCATTTCTTTTCTCACTATTTCTACCCTTATCAGCTTCTTCCATCTCTCCTCTCATTTTCTTTCACATATATGAAATGATAAGATGCTGAAGACAAAAATGCCCCTAAAGTACACAAAGACTCAGGCATCTTTAGAAACAACAAAGTACATATTTAACCACAACTATAACACAGAGACTCTAAGATATCCATGGAAACATGGCTTTTATTTTTATTGCAACAAATTCCTTTTGATTATCAGGAATAACATTTTTATTTCTCAAATGTTGATGATCTAATTTTTTTTTTAGTTTTTCTTCTTTTTTCTTTCTTTTTAACTAAAGTGCAACAAGATTTTTATACTCATTTTATTGTATTTGAACACATTGTTTGATTTGACAGTTCCCTTTCAACTGTGTGTTAGAAATTTTGTGTTTTCCCTTTCAAAACATTTGGCAGTAGAAGCCGTTTTTTCTTCTTCCCCCACACAATTGCAGATATAGTTGAATTCAGTCAACTTGAGTAAACGTATTACTTTAGCGAGCTTTGAGAATTTTTCTGTGCACTAAGAATGATTTTTAAAACTTGTCTTTAGCACCTTGGGAGTCAGAGTGGGCCATGAGGGGTGGGTCTGCCACTTAATATGGGCAAGTGGTTGAAGAGCTAGTAAGTCAGTTTCTCCAGCTGTGAAATGATTTGATAGTGAAGACTAAATGCTCTGATGTAAATGGAGCTCCTAGGACAGTAGTTATCTGTGGCAGACACCCCTTTGAAGGGTCATCCACCGCAGTCCATCCTTCTCTTCTGAGATCAGCGCTGAAGACACAATGGGGGACTTCCAGGTACCACTTCTTTACCACCCAATCTTGTTCTTGGATGAAGCTAATGGATTTGTGACTTTGACCTGAGCCAATCGGATTCTCTCAGAGAAAATAGGCTTAGGAATAGGGAGGACACAGACCTTAGGAGCTATGTGATCTGAATCATGTTACAAGAAAACTCGTAAGGGAGAAGAAAGAAAAGTTCCTGCTGCTGAGGTTTCCAGAGCTGGCATAGTTCCTTATCTCCTGATTCTGTCTCTGATCTCATGATAAACCACAGTTATACTGCCCTATCAATATTTATGCTTTTTTTTTTTTTCTTGCTTGAGCTAGAAAGAGGTTCGGGTGCTTTTAAAAGAACATTAACACATAAATATGTATAGAAGAGTATGTTGTAGAAATAGACCTTCAGGGAAATGTGGGCTACTTAGAATTGAAGACACTTCTGTGGAAAGGTGAACAGATTATCATCTATGTTACTGGAAGAAAACTAGCGAGCTGGAAACAGCCTATTAAGGTATTGCTGGAGGATGATGCTCTAGGAGAGTTGACCCCATAGAAGATACTGAAAGAGAGACAAATGCCATTCTTGCAGAATTGGATGGCTGCTCCTGATTACATTGTAGAACATGATTGCAAATCAGTGTTCTCTTGCTTTCTTTAGCAGTTCAAATCACACACACACACACAAATACAGATATTTATTTGTTTAGATTATTTACTTACTCTGGCTTAATGCCATGCATGAGCTGTCCATGATTATAATGTTATATGTTATGTTGATAGTCAACTTCAAATGGACTTTTGGAGATAATATTTAGAATTTCTAGGAAGCATTCAAAAAATTTAAGAACAGTCATACCGTCCACCTCTACCCAATAATCCTTAAACACTTACTTAGAGCCATTCTTCCTGAAGGAAACACCAAACCAACCTACGCCTGACTCCACATTGTCACTTATTATGGGACTATTTTTAAAATCAATTTTAGCTGCAAATATTGTTAGTAATATCAGAATGAAAGTAACTTATGTCAAGGATTTATCAAAGGGTATCATGAAAATAAATCTGTTGGAGGTGGTAGTGGTAAAGTCTGTACTTGCAGATTTTGAAAATTCTCAACTGAGAATTGAACATAAGGAAAACTGCATTTAATGTCCTGGTTTGGACAGTCAGCTGTGTATGTAACCTTCTTAAGAGTTTGCTAATTCACATAGGAACACCGTGCTCGATTCGTACCAGTGGTATTGAATGATCAGGTCATTCTTGCCCAATACAGGGAAAATTATTCAAAAATTTCAGAAGGCAAACATGTTTGATTGTGTCTATAATGTGGTTTCTGTTTACTTGGCTTCCAAGTATTCTGGGAGGAAGGGTACCCAGGTCTTTTAAAAGGCTTTCCCTGGTTCTTCTAGCTATTCTTTTATGCCAGACATATAAAAAGAGAAAGCTTCAATTGAAATAAGATAACCAATCTACCACTGGAAATCGGGTACTGAGTATACAGAGCCCATGTGGCAGCAGTCCATCACCGGTAAAAAAACAACAAAGTAGGGTTGGTACTCAGTTTGGAAAATGGCTTAGTCCATCTAATGTGCAATATATTAGGAAGTCAATTCAGTTGGTCCCACAAAATGGATCTATCTTATTACCACAACCAACTCTATCAACCCAGTACGAGCAATCCTCATCTTTTGCCTGGAGGACTGCAGTGCCTCCAAACCAGTCTCTATTCCCAGATTTCTACTATAAACTATTACTAAGGAGAAACCAAAGTGATTCAGAAACACATAAATCTAACCATGACAACCATCTGCCCCATTTCAATAGCTTATTGTTGCATTGAGAATAAAATCCACATTCCTTTTTAAGGAATCCCATCTTATCCCATCTATTTCTCCGTCTTTACAGGTAAACTATTCCTAATTCATATGATCATTTTTTTGATAATTTAATTTTATATAGCTTTATTACATTTACTTGTCTCCCTGTCTGTCTCTACACCTGTGTGTGTATGTGCACATATTTTGAATAGGCAAGATATAGGCTGGGGAACAATATTCTGAATATATTTATCTAGAAAAGACTTGTATCCAGATAATATAAGAAATTCCTACAAATAAAAAGTAAATAAATAAAAAGATGACCAACCCAATTAAAAAAAAAGGCAAAAGACTTAAGCAGACACTTCTCAAAAAAATATATGCAAATGTCAATAAGCAAATGAAAAGTTGTTAAACAGCTTTGGTTCTCAGGGAGATTTCCCCAATGTGATAAAACATTAATAACAACAAAAATTTTAATAACTATATGTTCTAAATATCTGGTTGTTTTGTATATGCCACGTGTTAGGCATGGCTCTAACAAGTCCAAGATCAAGGAAAGCTTATAAGAGCTTAGGTAGGGGGAAAAATGGAACAGTACAGGAAGTTGCCTTCAACAAGACTCTTACACGATGAAGAAGAATGCCATGTGAGTTATATCAACCTGCTGTCTGAGAGAATTCATCTCAGTAAAGGTTACAACGACCTCATCTTCCTGTCCCTCTAAAGCAGATTTTTAAGTGCAAGCTTCTGTGTTTGGCACTGGGAATAAAAAGATGAATAAAACTCTGTCTTCCCAGAGTTCACAGTAAAGTAGAGAAGACAGCTACTTAAACTGATCATCATAACATAGTATGGAAAATGCTTAAAATGAAAGTATCTGTAAGTGCTGTGGGTCCACAGAGTAAAGAACTGACCTTATCTAGGGTGTGTCTAGAAATTCTTTGCAGAAGAGAAAACATTTGAACTGAATTGAATAAGTAGGCATTGTGCAGAGAAAGAAGAAACAAAAGGGCATTAAGGCAATGGAACCAGCGTCTTAAGGTACAGATATGTGAAAGAGTGTGAGACAGTGGAGGAAGTCCAAAGGCTTTGGCATAGTAGAATATAAACATTTTGAGTAAAGTAGAAAACATTGCAGGAAGTGGAATTGAAAGGGTAGGTGTAAGAGGAGTTGTGCAGATTCATAGCATCGGGACTATACTCTCCACTTAGTGAAGAACCTTTGATAGTGTCAATGTGTGGAAATATTTTGGCAAAACTTATGGTTTTAAAAGTTCTTGTAATAGGCAGAATGATACCTTTCCACCGCCCCAAAGATATGCATCCTAATCCCCAGACCCTGTCAATATGTTACCTTACATGGCAAAAGGGACTTTGCAAATGTGATTACTTTAAGGATATGGAAGTGGGAACATTATCTTTGATTATCCAGGCAGACCCAATGTAATCACAAGAGTCCTTAAACGTGGAAGCAAGAGGTGGGAGAGTCAGAGGGAGACTTGACTACACAGCAGAACACGGACCACTAAGACGTGAGGAAGACCCAACCCACCGTTGCTGGATTTAAAGATGGAGGAAGAGAGTCAAGAGCCACAGAATGTGAGTTGAATTTAGATGCTGGAAAAGCCAAGAAAGCAGAATCTTCCCTAGAGCTTCCAGAAGGAATTCAGCCCTGCTGACACATTGATTCCAGCTTAGTGAGACCGAGTTTAGATTTATGACCTCCAGGACTGTAAGATAACAGATTTTGCTGTTTTAAACTACTAAGTTTGTAGTGATGTATTACAGCAGCCATACAGATCACACACAGATCTCATTTGGGGATGAAAGGACCCTCAGGATGAGCATTGCCCTCCCTGGTTTCTTCTTAGATATGGATCTTTCCATCTTTCAGGCTTTGGCTAAAAATAGGATCTTGAACACTGCTCAGAGTGGTGCTTACTATACTATAGTAAATTTAAGAAGAACACAGTCTTTGAAGCCAGAGAAACTTGAATTATGGTCTCAGATCTGTCAGTCACTTACTCTGTAAGCTTGGGATAAGTACTCCAAAGATTGACCCTCACCTTTCTCATCCATAAAACAGAGAGGATAACACATTTCTCACTGAGTTGCTATGGGGATTGGCTAAACTAAGGTTCCTAAAGATTCTACAGTATTTGTGTATACATGCTTAGCACATGTTCATTCTCACTTCGTAGTTCCCACAGAGCAGTGAAATGGAGATATATATACGAACACACATATGCAGTCCAGGCTGTTAATTCAGATACCAAGCAATTGATGCAGGTATCTTCTAGCAGTGAAGACCTAGGGAAAACATTCTGGAATTTGATGGTAGTAATACATCAGAAGAAAGTATTTGTGCATTTTCACACACACACACACACACACACACACACACACACACACACACTCTGTCTCTGTCTCTCTCATACCCAGAAGCACACAAATAAAGTGCATGATTGACTGGATTGGGGCATTTTTCTTCTGGATACATACTGTCATAGAGATAGATGAAAAATTGCTTGCCCCTTGCCAGCACTTTGCAAACCCACTCAAATGTGTGGGATGAATATGCACAAAGCCGTGCTAGTGAGATTCACCAAACAAGTCTAAATTTTCTTTCTTTTTTTTTAATTGTGCTCACCCAACATGGTTCTATTTTTAACTTCCCTTAGTTTTGTAACAATATCCTGGACAATAGTCTGGGTTTTTAATTAAAAATCTCAAGTTGGTGTCCCAGTTGAGCTGCTTAGTTTTATACCACTGAAGAAAAAACTGTGGCGGAATTCTTGTATTTCCAAAAGACTTATCGCCATAGGGTGCCCTGTATGCATATACCAAGTTACATTTTTCAAGGAGAGGTTCTTTGTTTTTTATCTCTTTCAGATCAAAGTACAAAATTTGTCAGGGCTTCTGGGTGGCTCAGTTGGTTGAGCCTCCGACTCTTGACTTTGGCTCAGGTCATGATTTCATGGCTCTTGAGTTCGAGCCCTGCCATCTGGCTCCTGCATTGACAAGTGCAGAGCCTGCTTGATATTCTGTCTCCCTTTCTCTCTGCCCCTCCCCTGCTTGCTCTCTACCTCTCTCTCAAAATAAATAAAAAGAATCTTAATGTCACCAATCTATTGAATGGCCTATTGATCTTAGGGAGACAAAATACTTTAACACTGTTATGCTGAAGACTTTCAAATATTTGATTGGTGGCTCATTTTAGTGATAGCCCAAATAAAAGCAAGAAAATGAAAAGAAACATCACATGTAATATGTTTATATTACATTTAAGTATTTCCTAAAAAATTATCTAGTATCTTTTGCATAACAAATTAAGATAAGCATAAATAAATATATGTTGCAAAGACAGTTTTCCCTAAGTTAGCATTTATTTTTCCTGACAAAAATAACACATTTTTATGTATTATCAGTATTCACTTATACACCATGGTTTAAAGTTTGAAAAGATCTGGATAATAGTCCTTGCACTGAGGGTAACTATATAAACAATTATAGGAAAATCAAATAACCTTTTCAGGTATTGTAATTCCAATGTAAAATATGGGGACTGAGCTACGTGACTTGATTCATCTTATTTCTTAAACACTAAACATTCCATGATACTAATCCTTGGAACTTTTTATTGTCTATCTACTCTTCATAGGACTAAGACATACTTGATTTTTTTCTCTGGTTCTTATATTTTAAGCAAAGCCTTTTATGGATGAAGTATTTGTTTTCATTTTTATAGGCATCTTGTTAAGCATTATAATATGAGTGTTATGTTGCTTCCACTTTTTGAAGTTTTATTTTTTGCAGGTGAAACTAGATTTTTCAGAAAGCTTTTTCCAACAGCAGTTTCCATAAATTATTATTAGTAGTAGATTTATTCAGAGTAGATACAAAAGATATTCTCTACTACCAATAACTTACAATAGTTACAGAAAACACATTTTACATTGTAAGGAAAAAATACAGAAAATAGGCCAAGAATAAATAAAGTAACTATGGCTAAAAGATAGACTGAAGCCACTTGGAAAAGAGAATCTTTAGTAGGCTTCTTTTGTTTGACAGCTTAAGAGATATCTGGACTAAGAATCACTGATGCCAAAACACACAGTATTTTCTTTTTCTACTAATGGTATAGTGGGAAAATAGTAAAACATCTTCCATTTAAGGACTTTAAGAGATCATTATTTTCATTTGTCTATATCAAAAATTACACATTTTAATTAAATTATAATTAACATAGAGTGTTATATTAGTTTCAGGTATACAATATAATGATTCAACAATTCTTATACACCTCTTTGCTCATCAAGATAAGTCACACGTGTGTTTTTATCTCCTTGCCTTACCCTAGATTTGATCCAATATCATTCATTTTTATCACAACATCACTCATACTCATGCATACCTTAGGGTCCACCTTTGAAATTCATTGTCAGTAGTGGAGCCCTCTTCTTAGTTACTTTGGAACCACAGTACTGCCACCACTAAAATTATACATTGAGTTTATTTGATATCCTTCTCAGCATTCTGTTTTCTTATGGATTGGCCACCTACTATGAACCAGGCACTTTGTATACATTATTTCATTTAATCATGGAAATAATATTGATTGAAAGTAGACCATATTTTAGATGTAGATAAAGCAGTCACTCCTATCTGAGTATCTTCTTCCTAATTTCTTGAGAGAGTAACAGTAAGCTTGGTTGCAAACATCAAGGCTAGTTGCAAGTTACATTGTCAATAAATTGATGCTGATCACCTGCCATGTACTGCCTTTTCAGTGTATTATCTGAAGGTTTCTTGAGACCTTAATCATTACATTCTACATTGAAATAGTACTCTCGTTCCTTCTTCCTTGCTTTTCACCACTCCCTCCAGCCTCAGACCTCTCAGGGATCTCCTCTTGCCAGTAATCTCTAATTCTTTTATAAAATTCTTTGTCTCCCAGATGGCTGACAGTATGTTCCTTCTAATTTCTTTCTCCCTGCAGATCTGCTAGGATTCTTAATTGGGTAGGATGGATTCATATTTTATGCATTGAGAATTTACACATAATTATAATAAAATGCAAAGAAAGTTGACTAAATTCTTCTTATCTCCTCACATCCTTCCTATCCCTTATATTTCTGCTCAAGTTAATTTTTTGGAATACCTATATGATCATGGCTTTAAATGTGTCTGTATCTGTTATAGTTTCAATGATCTCAAGTTCCTCAGCTTAGCAGAAAAGTCCATTTATGAGGAAGTCCTACTATTATTTCCAACTTCATTTCTTGCCACTTTCTTTCTTGCAGGCTTCACTTCAGACTTATGTTGCTTTGTGCTAGTGCATACTTACACATAGCCCATCTACTAAGAATATCCTTTGCTTCCTTTTTTTACCATTCGACTCCCACTTAACTTTCCAGAAGGATTTCATTCCATCAAGTCTAAATTACATGTCGTAAAAGCATTTTGTATATTTCACAGTTTGGTGTGCTTTTTACACTGTGCTAAACTGAATCATTGGTTTATTACCTGTATCTTTCATGAGGCCATGGGTGGATGGCCTCAGATGGTCCAGATATATAGGTGGAGAATATATCTCAGTTATAATTTTATCCTAATTATTTAGGAAGGAATCAGACTATAGCTTGATTCTAGTCAGATCCTGACTCTCATCCTTCTGTATAAAACATCTATTTCCATTTGTACGTCCCACAGATACCTCTAACTCAGCATGAATAAAACTTGAGATTTGCTTCCCTTTTGAAACATTATTCTTTCTATACCCATTCTTTTTATAAATAACACAGTATCCACTCAGTTTCCTGAGAAACTTTGAAATTGTTCTTAACACTTCTCTGCCCTCACTACAACTTAGCCCTTGCCAATCTGTCACCTTTCACATGTCCTTAAATCTCTAGTGTCAAAGTCTGTCCATCTGCACTGCCACAGCGTTAGGTTCAGTTTCTAGCAGTTGTACTTGAGTTGCTAATACCATAAGAACTGGATCATTTTCCATTAGCCTTCTCTTCTCCAACTGATATTTCATAGGACACCAGAGTAGTATTTCTAATTATCTGATTATGCACACACTACATCCCCAAAACCTTCTAATGATCAGCCTACCATTGTCTTTGGCAAAAGTTCGAATTGCTTATTGTGGCTAGGAAGGACATTCACCACCTGGAACTCATCTACTTCTTTAAGTTTATTTTTATCTACTTTATGTATCAAAGTGTTATCAAGTCAAAATGAATTCCTTGTAGTGTCCCCCAGATGCCGCGTACTCTTTCACTTCCGGATGTTTATCTGTGCTGATCTCTCTGCCTGCAGAGCTTCCCGCCCCCCGCCTCGCTTCACTACTTAACATGCTTTCTTCATAGGCAATGAGATAAAACTTCCTTTTGGAAATCTTATTTGGTCACCATGACTGTGTTATTCCCTGTAACGGTAGGCCAGAAACTACTTGCATTGGTTCAAAAATTTATACATTCAAGAACTTTGTGAACAGTTGTTAATACTATAGGTAGCATGAAATTGGCCACGGGGAAATATTCACTACATAGAAATTAACAAATGTGACAAAATCAGGTTTGTTTGTTTTTACAAAATCAGGTTTTTAATTTTTTTCCCCAAAGAACCATTTTACTAACACATTGGTGTCTCTAATTAGAATACACATGCTTCACTTCTTACCTTCATCACAGCATTATATACATTGTATTGCTATTGCCTGTTCATTAGCTTGCTTTCCCATGAATTGTAGGATAGTTGGATTTAAGGATAATTTCATTTTCTTTATCACTCACCTCTTGCACAGAGCAAATACCAATTATACATTGCCCCCCTCCAACAAGAATATTGCCCCCAATCTAATGCCAATAGATATACCAATTAAAATGGGTGTTAGGTGAAAAGAACTCTGTAGATAAAATAACAGACGAAATAATTACTTTCTAATATGGCATTTCTGGAACTTATCATTTTGTCCTAGATTTAAAAGAGGTTTATCTTACAAAGCTGGAAGCAGAAAAACAAGCTTTAGTGAAAAACAGCTTCAGTACTCCTTCATTAAATCACTCAGGAATGAGAAAATGCACTACAATGTGTATTCTTCACATGTTGGGCAGTATAATTGTTATTGGCAGAAAGGTATTCCCTTATTTTCTGTTGCTAGACATCTTCCTTATTTTGGGTAATTATTAAGGGGATTAAAATATAGTAAAACCAACCATAATACTATATAAGTTCATAACACTATATGAGTTCATGTAATACTGTATGAAATCAATTTCATTAAGTGAAATTGTGTACACTAAGTAGGTAAAGGAATGACTGGGCTGAATCTGCTCTAGAAGATAGAAGTTCATCATATATTTCCAAATTTGTTTTATCTGAAGGCACATTATTATATAGTTATAGTGATAGGAAAGCAAATAAAACTGTTAGACTAAAATAGATTATGTATTGCTTTCATCCCATTGATGGTTTATTTAATTTATATGTAAGAAGCTGTTATTAGTGTGGGAAAACTTTGATGAGGTATTACTTTATCATAGAAGAAACAACCAATAGTTCAGCCTATAGGTTTAACAGTAAGTAAATATAAGAATGAGAGTAGGTCTTCAAATATCATCTTATAACATTCTTGATGTCAAAAAAACAGAACAAAAGATTATTTATTTTTTTTTAATTTTTTTAATGCTTATTTCTGAGACAGAGCATGAGTGGGGGGGGTGCAGAGAGAGAGGGAGACACAGAATCCGAAGCATGCTCCAGACTCTGAGCTGACAGCACAGAGCCCGATGTGGGGCTCGAACTCACAGACTGCGAGATCATGACCTGAGCCGAAGTCGGACGCTCAACCAACTGAGCCACCCAGGCGCCCCCAAAAGATTATTTAAAGAAGAATGTATTCATTATATGTATTTAATTTAGAATGCTATCTTAGCTTTATAGACCTTATCCTAGATATCAAGGAAATATGTTAATTCTTACTAAGAAGTTTAATATGTTTATTATAGATCTTCTAGTTATAAATGATTGGCATCTTATTCAAATAACTAAGCAAAGAGGAATATTAACTCAATGAAAAGAAGAAAAGTAGATCCATTTACACATGGCTGTGTTTTAAGCCCTCAGATGGGAAGTCTGGTCTTATGGCATATGGTCCTAAAGGAAGGGGAGCATCTTTCTGTTAGCTCTGGAAAAACAATTCAAATCCTGATTGCTCTAATTTGGGTCATGTCACCAGATATGTATCAATCACTTTGTCCAAAGATTGTGATACTTTTTTTTTTTTTAGTTTCCTGTGCTTGTGACTGCATAAAAACGTCAAAACCTAAAACACATTTTTTTTTCTGTACATAAAATGTTTTAGATATCTCACCCAAACAAATTAGGATAATCCTATGTTCAACTTAAAAATATCCCCATTCTGGGGAAAAGATATTTGCAAATGACATATCGGACAAAGGGCTAGTATCCAAAATCTATAAAGAGCTCACCAAACTCCACACCCGAAAAACAAATAACCCAGTGAAGAAATGGGCAGAAAACATGAATAGACACTTCTCTAAAGAAGACATCCGGATGGCCAACAGGCACATGAAAAGATGTTCAGCGTCGCTCCTTATCAGGGAAATACAAATCAAAACCATACTCAGGTATCACCTCACGCCAGTCAGAGTGGCCAAAATGAACAAATCAGGAGACTCTAGATGCTGGAGAGGATGTGGAGAAACGGGAACCCTCTTGCACTGTTGGTGGGAATGCAAATTGGTGCAGCCGCTCTGAAAAGCAGTGTGGAGGTTCCTCAGAAAATTAAAAATAGACCTACCCTATGATCCAGCAATAGCACTGCTAGGAATTTACCCAAGGGATACAGGAGTACTGATGCATAGGGGCACTTGTACCCCAATGTTCATAGCAGCACTCTCAACAATAGCCAAATTATGGAAAGAGCCTAAATGTCCATCAATTGATGAATGGATAAAGAAATTGTGGTTTATATACACAATGGAATACTATGTGGCAATGAGAAACAATGAAATATGGCCTTTTGTAGCAACGTGGATGGAACTGGAGAGTGTGATGCTAGGTGAAATAAGCCATACAGAGAAAGACAGATACCATATGGTTTCACTCTTATGTGGATCCTGAGAAACTTGACAGGAACCCATGGGGGAGGGGGAGGAAAAAAGAAAAAAAAAAAAAAAAAGAGGTTAGAGTGGGAGAGAGCCAAACATAAGAGACTGTTAAAAACTGAGAACACTGAGGGTTGATGGGGGTGGGAGGGAGGGGAGGGTGGGTGGTGGGTATTGAGGAGGGCACCTTTTGGGATGAGCACTGGGTGTTGTATGGAAACCAATTTGACAATAAATTTCATATATAAAAAAAAAAAATATCCCCATTCTGGGGTGCCTGGGTGGCTCTATCAGTTAAGCGTCCGACTTCGGCTCAGGTCATGATCTTGGGTTTGTGAGTTTGAGCCCTGCATCGTGCTCTGTGCTGACAGCTCAGAGCCTGGAGCCTGCTTCGGATTCTGTGTTTCCCTCTCTCTCTCTACCCCTCCCCTGCTTCTGCTCTGTCTCTCTCTGTCTCTCCAAAATGAATACATGTAAAAAAAAATTTTTTTTAAATATCCCCATTCTTCTTAAAGGGATCTACCTAAAGCTTCCCATGGATATTGCATCCAGATCTAAATCAGGAAGTATAGGTTTTTGTCTTCTTCACTGTCAGAAAGAGGCTAACTGATAAAATCATGTGTACTCAATAAGTATGCCTGACAAAAATGAATTAAAAAATCACAACTTCACCAAGATCTGTTATTAGAAAAAGGGGAGAAGTAGAAGCAGCATAAAACATTCACTGATCTAAACATATATAGCATCTCTTCCTAGGAAGGAAGCATAAAATACTTTTTCTGTGTCAATAATGAGTTTTCTTAATCAGCCAGTTCATTAACTTCATATTCTTGAAAGGATGATTTTCCTCCTTATCACATCTTTGTAAGGCTGTGGGGGCCAGCATTGATTCTGGACTCCATTTCTTTTTACTGAGAATTTAGAGCCCTGTGGAGTATCTTAGACATTGAGCAAATAGGTTATCATCACCTGAAAACACCACCTGAAAACATTGTGAGTTAATAACTAAATTTAAAAAATGGCCTCAAATCCAATGCCAATAGATATGAAAATGGATATCGCCATTGTGATTTATGTTGGTTTGCACTGAGCTGCAGTGTTCAGCCAAGCTTCCTAGACTTTCAAAAATTTAGCTTTTGAAACAATAGTTTCAAGTATATATTACCTGATATAGGAAGCCTCATATGCTCCCTGGACTGCATCAAATACAATGGCTCTTTAAAGTTGGATACTGGTTTAATTTAAATGGCAAGAGATACCTAGCAGGAGAATTTCTGGAAACCCACAAGTTCCATTTTTTGTATCCTCTGTGTCTTCTCAGTCTTTTTTCCCATTTGTTTTAGCTTGGAAACCAGAGATTTTTGTTTTTATTTTGTTCTGTTTGTTGTTATTCAGTCCAATAGTCTGCATGATTTTGTGACTTGATCCATCTTGATTGCAGATTGAAGGAACATTGGACCTCTTGTAACAACACATGGTGTGTTTACTTTTTGCTTTCCATCAGGTCATCTGAGACTGTAACTTTCTCTCTCTCTCTTTTTTTTTATGAGATTTTGAAAAGGACACTATAGAAAGACTCCAACATTCAAACATTTTACCAGGTCCCTTAACTCTCCAGTCTTGTTGGGTACCCGATATTTTTCACAGAAACGGGAACAATATTTTAACCATCTATTTCTTGAACACAATAACTCCTTAACTGGGTCAGGGGGCTCCTCACCACAATACCCTTTCTCAGTTTGCCACTTTCATTACTAGAACTATTACCAGCAATAAATGACTTCCAGACACTAATTGCTTAATAAAGTAGGAGTCAGTAAAATTTACAGAATTTAACAGAAATTTATAGAAATCTAAGTCAGCATAGGTACTGAAATAAAGCTTTGCTAGATTATGTATTGTAATTGTAAAGTCTTGCAGCAGATTTTCTTCAGGCATAGCAGAATCAAGGTTCTGTCCCATTTCATCACTGGGTTTTCCTCTTTCCAAAATTGCCTTCATTTCATGGGAGTATTTCTTGTATAAATAATGATAAAGATGCCTACAAGGAGCTTACAGTTTATATTCTTTCTATGGCTTAAAATCCCAGCAAAAGTGGAGTGGTTTCCCCACTAATATTTACAAAAGTCCTAGAGAAGGTGCTAATTGATGGCCCTACTTGAACCATTACTCTCTTCAGAGGAATATAAGATTCTGATTACTCATGTTGCTACTGGAGAGCACAGATGAGAATTTACTTTAGCCCCACTCAAAGAAAAGTATTTTGTAGGATTATTATGAAATTAGGGAAGCATTGGTTTTTAAATAAAATAAATATTATAAAAAAAAAGAATAGGAATAAAAAAGGAAGGAAGGAAGATAGTGAGGAAGGAATTTTATATCCAATAAATACTGAAACTAGAACTCAGTGCATCAACTCAGAGATTTTCATGTTGTTTGATGGAGAGCCAACATCCTGATAAGGGTCAGTTGTGTCTATAGTAGAGAGGTGGACAAAAAGGCATAAACTTATTAAAGGAGAGAATGTAGATCATTTTAAAGGTGGCCTGTGCATTAGTATATTGACAGTATAATGTCAAGGTAAAAGGGAGGCTACTGTCATTGAAGGTGTTGGATGGAAGCTATCATCTACATTTTCTATGTGAGATGAATGAATTTAAAAGTCCGTTTCTGTACCAATAATCTTATTTTTACTAGCTTTTAACTACAATTTACAGATTTTTGACATCCAAACCATAATATCTTGAAGAATAAAGAAAAAAACAGGAATAATACAATATGCAAATAAATACATAATGGATTAAATTTCTTTCTTGAGGCATTTCTCATTTTTTAAACTCTCTTGGGAGACATACATGCTTGAACAATAAAATGAGAATCAATTGATAAACACTTGTCTCCATGAAAAACACTTCTTTCCTTCTTGGTTTCCTTCTCCATTTATACCCCCACCCAACAACTTTTGTAGGTTTGCACCTGCAAAACACACTCTTTTTCATTTATGTTTTAACGGAAGGAGTGAACCTGAAAAAAGCAAAGGAAATAAAACAACATAAGACAAGCAGTTTTCAAGTTTTCTAAAAGTTTAAAAATACATAGATTATGTATTTATTGATGTCCTTAGTGCAATATATAAAATTAGCAAGTGTCACCTCAGTGACAATCATTTGTAAGATTTCTCTCTATCCCCATAAGTGTTACTGAGGTCTTGATCTGTAGTAATATTCTCTAACTTATTTGTCTCTCCACAAAAAATCAATATTAGATTTAATATGACATTTCCTAAGAGAGAGCCACTTCATATGTTGACTTTTTAATAACTATTATACTTGCTCTCTTAAATTCTGATTTAAAAATTATTTGGATTGGATAAGCCTTACATACACCTAACTTTAAACTATTGTCTAATTACTTTTGTTTTAATATAAAAGTAATTCATGTCAAAAATGAGGAATAAATAGAAATGCTCAAGTATATGATTAAATTAATCTAATACTTTTCCCTTGGTGAGTTACTTCTTTTTTTTTTTCATATCTTATTCCTGTGGCCAGAAGTTATGTCTTAAGAAGTGTGCCAATATTGTATTTATTTTTTATTATAGGACTGAGATATCTCTGGGGCACTTGGGTGTCTCAGTCGGTTAGGCATCCAATTTTGGCTCAGGTCATGACCTCATGGTTCGTGAGTTTGAGCCCCATGTCTGGCTCCTCACTGACAACATCGAGTCTGCTTGGGATTCTGTCTCTCCCTATCTCTGTCCCTCCCCTGCTCTCTCTTGCTCTCTCTCTCAAAATAAATAAATAAACTTAAAAAAAATTGATATATCTCTGATATATAAAATTTTAGGTGGTAATGTTAATGTCCCCTCAAATTATACCTATGTATACTCTTGTCATAATGCTTGATATTAAACTTTACTATAAATATGTTTTGATTACTTAATTTCTCTATGTTAAATTATTATTATTATACCCTATATTAGTATGAAGTTTAAACCATTACATAAAGCAAGTTTTGGCAAGAATTCTTTGTTATGTGCTAGTTTTAAAGGGGACTCTTCAGAAAAGACTGCAATAATATATGGCAAAAAGATCATGGGTTTTAAAACCAGATATCCTGGGATCAGGTCTCTTTAGATGATTCTTACTGTGTGCCTATGAGCAAGTTGATTAAATACTCTGAACCCCTTTTTCCTCATCTATAAAATAAGGTTTACACTCCTCATTTTTTACCATTTGTCTTGAGAACTAATTGTAAAAATATATGTAAGGCACCTGTCACATCATAAATTTTAAATAAATATTAATTTCTTCTTTCTTTTAAAATAATTTTGAATTATAGTTTAAGATAATTGAATACAACTCATGAGCTTAAGAAGTTGTTCATTGTTGGAATTTCGGGAAGATGGCGGCGTAGGAGGACGCTGGGCTCACCGCGCGTCCTGCTGATCAATTAGATTCCACCTACACCTGCTTAAATAACCCAGAAAACCGCCAGAGGATTAGCAGAACGGAGTCGCCGGAGCCAAGTGCAGACGAGAGGCCCACGGAAGAGGGTAGGAAGGGCAGCGAGGCGGTGCGCGCTCCACGGACTGGCGGGAGGGAGCCGGGGCGGAGGGGCAGCTCGCCGGCCAAGCAGAGCCCCTGAGTCTAGCCGGCAAAAGCGGAGGGGCCTGACGGACTGTGTTCCGACAGCAAGCGCAACTTAGCGTCTGGGAGGTCATAAGTTAACAGCTCTGCTCAGAAAGCGGGAAGGCTGGAGGACAAAGGGAGGGAGAGCTGCTGAGCCCCCGGACGACAGAGCTCAGTTTGGTGGGGAACAAAGGCGCTCGCCAGCGCCATCTCCCCCGCCCATCCCCCAGCCAAAATCCCAAAGAGAACCAGTTCCTGCCAGGGAACTTGCTCGCTCCGCGCAAACACCCAACTCTGTGCTTCAGCGGATCTGACTCCCTCCCGCTGCCACAGGGCCCCTCCTGAAGTGGATCACCTAAGGAGAAGCGAGCTAAACCTGCCCCTCCTGCCCCTGTGCACCTTGCCTACCCACCCCAGCTAATACGCCAGATCCCCAGCATCACAAGCCTGGCAGTGTGCAAGTAGCCCAGACGGGCCACGCCACCCCACAGTGAATCCCGCCCCTAGGAGAGGGGAAGAGAAGGCACACACCAGTTTGACTGTGGCCCCAGCGGTGGGCTGGGGGCAGACCTCAGGCTGGACTGCGGCCCCGCCCACCAACTCCAGTTATACACCACAGCACAGGGGAAGTGCCCTGCAGGTCCTCACCACGCCAGGGACTATCCAAAATGACCAAGCGGAAGAATTCCCCTCAGAAGAATCTCCAGGAAATAACAACAGTTAATGAGCTGATCAAAAAGGATTTAAATAATATAACAGAAAGTGAATTTAGAATAATAGTCATAAAATTAATCGCCGGGCTTGAAAACAGTATACAGGACAGCAGAGAATCCCTTGCTACAGAGATCAAGGGACTAAGGAACAGTCACGAGGAGCTGAAAAACGCTTTAAATGAAATGCAAAACAAAATGGAAACCACCACAGCTCGGATTGAAGAGGCAGAGGAGAGAATAGGTGAACTAGAAGATAAAGTTATGGAAAAAGAGGAAGCTGAGAGAAAGAGAGATAAAAAAATCCAGGAGTATGAGGGGAAAATTAGAGAACTAAGTGATACACTAAAAAGAAATAATATACGCATAATTGGTATCCCAGAGGAGGAAGAGAGAGGGAAAGGTGCTGAAGGGGTACTTGAAGAAATCATAGCTGAGAACTTCCCTGAACTGGGGAAGGAAAAAGGCATTGAAATCCAAGAGGCACAGAGAACTCCCTTCAGACGGAACTTGAATCGATCTTCTGCACGACATATCATAGTGAAACTGGCAAAATACAAGGATAAAGAGAAAATTCTGAAAGCAGCAAGGGGTAAACGTGCCCTCACATATAAAGGGAGACCTATAAGACTCGTGACTGATCTCTCTTTTGAAACTTGGCAGGCCAGAAAGAATTGGCACGAGATTTTCAGTGTGCTAGACAGAAAAAATATGCAGCCGAGAATCCTTTATCCAGCAAGTCTGTCATTTAGAATAGGAGGAGAGATAAAGGTCTTCCCAAACAAACAAAAACTGAAGGAATTTGTCACCACTAAACCAGCCCTACAAGAGATCCTAAGGGGGACCCTGTGAGACAAAATACCAGAGACATCACTACAAGCATAAAACATACAGACATCGAAATGACTCTAAACCCGTATCTTTCTATAATAACACTGAATGTAAATGGATTAAATGCGCCAACCAAAAGACATAGGGTATCAGAATGGATAAAAAAACAAGACCCATCTATTTGCTGTCTACAAGAGACTCATTTTAGACCTGAGGACACCTTTAGATTGAGAGTGAGGGGATGGAGAACTATTTATCATGCTACTGGAAGCCAAAAGAAAGCTGGAGTAGCCATACTTATATCAGACAAACTAGACTTTAAATTAAAGGCTGTAACAAGAGATGAAGAAGGACATTATATAATAGTTACAGGGTCTATCCATCAGGAAGAGCTAACAATTATAAATGTCTATGCGCCGAATATGGGAGCCCCCAAATATATAAAACAACTACTCATAAACATAAGCAACCTTATTGATAAGAATGTGGTAATTGCAGGGGACTTTAACACCCCACTTACAGAAATGGATAGATCATCTAGACACACGATCAATAAAGAAACAAGGGCCCTGAATGAGACATTGGATCAGATGGACTTGACAGATATATTTAGAACTCTGCATCCCAAAGCAACAGAATATACTTTCTTCTCGAGTGCACATGGAACATTCTCCAAGATAGATCATATACTGGGTCACAAAACAGCCCTCCATAAGTTTACCAGAATTGAAATTATACCATGCATACTTTCAGACCACAATGATATGAAGCTTGAAATCAACCACAGAAAAAAGTCTGGAAAACCTCCAAAAGCATGGAGGTTAAAGAGCACCCTACTAACGAATGAGTGGGTCAACCAGGCAATTAGAGAAGAAATAAAAAAATATATGGAAACAAACGAAAATGAAAATACAACAATCCAAATGCTTTGGGCCGCAGCGAAGGCAGTCCTGAGAGGAAAATACATTGCAATCCAGGCCTATCTCAAGAAACAAGAAAAATCCCAAATACAAAATCTAACAGCACACCTAAAGGAAATAGAAGCAGAACAGCAAAGGCAGCCTAAACCCAGCAGAAGAAGAGAAATAACAAAGATCAGAGCAGAAATAAATAATATAGAGTCTAAAAAAACTGTAGAGCAGATCAATGAAACCAAGAGTTGGTTTTTTGAAAAAATAAACAAAATTGACAAACCTCTAGCCAGGCTTCTCAAAAAGAAAAAGGAGATGACCCAAATAGATAAAATCATGAATGAAAATGGAATGATTACAACCAATCCCTCAGAGATACAAACAATTATCAGGGAATACTATGAAACATTATATGCCAACAAATTGGACAACCTGGAAGAAATGGACAAATTCCTGAACACCCACACTCTTCCAAAACTCAATCAGGAGGAAATAGAAAGCTTGAACAGACCCATAACCAGTGAAGAAATTGAATCGGTTATCAAAAATCTCCCAACAAATAAGAGTCCAGGACCAGATGGCTTCCCAGGGGAGTTCTACCAGACGTTTAAAGCAGAGATAATACCTATGCTTCTCAAGCTATTCCAAGAAATAGAAAGGGAAGGAAAACTTCCAGACTCATTCTATGAAGCCAGTATTACTTTGATTCCTAAACCAGACAGAGACCCAGTAAAAAAAGAGAACTACAGGCCAATATCCCTGATGAATATGGATGCAAAAATTCTCAAAAAGATACTAGCAAATCGAATTCAACGGCATATAAAAAGAATTATTCACCATGATCAAGTGGGATTCATTCCTGGGATGCAGGGCTGGTTCAACATTCGCAAATCAATCAACGTGATACGTCACATTAACAAAAAAAAAGAGAAGAACCATATGATCCTGTCAATCGATGCAGAAAAGGCCTTTGACAAAATCCAGCACCCTTTCTTAATAAAAACCCTTGAGAAAGTTGGGATAGAAGGAACATACTTAAAGATCATTAAGGCCATTTATGAAAAGCCCACAGCTAACATCATCCTCAACGGGGAGATCAGGAACACGACAGGGATGCCCACTCTCACCGCTGTTGTTTAACATAGTGCTGGAAGTTCTAGCATCAGCAATCAGACAACAAAAGGAAATCAAAGGCATCAAAATTGGCAAAGATGAAGTCAAGCTTTCGCTTTTTGCAGATGACATGATATTATACATGGAAAATCCGATAGACTCCACCAAAAGTCTGCTAGAATTGATACATGAATTCAGCAAAGTCGCAGGATACAAAATCAATGTACAGAAATCAGTTGCATTCTTATACACTAACAATGAAGCAACAGAAAGACAAATAAAGAAACTGATCCCATTCACAATTGCACCAAGAAGCATAAAATACCTAGGAATAAATCTAACCAAAGATGTAAAGGATCTGTATGCTGAAAACTATAGAAAGCTTACAAAGGAAATTGAAGAAGATTTAAATAAATGGAAAGACATTCCCTGCTCATGGATTGGAAAAATAAATATTGTCAAAATGTCAATACTACCCAAAGCTATCTACACATTCAATGCAATCCCAATCAAAATTGCACCAGCATTCTTCTCGAAACTAGAACAAGCCATCCTAAAATTCATATGGAACCACAAAAGGCCCCGAATAGCCAAAGGAATTTTGAAGAAGAAGACCAAAGCAGGAGGCATCACAATCCCAGACTTTAGCCTCTACTACAAAGCTGTCATCATCAAGACAGCATGGTATTGGCACAAAAACAGACACATAGACCAATGGAGTAGAATAGAAACCCCAGAACTAGACCCACAAACGTATGGTCAACTCATCTTTGACAAAGCAGGAAAGAACATCCAATGGAAAAAAGACAGCCTCTTTAACAAATGGTGCTGGGAGAACTGGACAGCAACATGCAGAAGGTTGAAACTAGACCACTTTCTCACACCATTCACAAAAATAAACTCAAAATGGATAAAGGACCTGAATGTGAGACAGGAAACCATCAAAACCTTAGAGGAGAAAGCAGGAAAAGACCTCTCTGACCTCAGCCGTAGCAATCTCTTACTCGACACATCCCCAAAGGCAAGGGAATTAAAAGCAAAAGTGAATTACTGGGACCTTATGAAGATAAAAAGCTTCTGCACAGCAAAGGAAACAACCAACAAAACTAAAAGGCAACCAACGGAATGGGAAAAGATATTTGCAAATGACATATCAGACAAAGGGCTAGTATCCAGAATCTGTAAGGAGCTCACCAAACTCCACACCCGAAAAACAAATAACCCAGTGAAGAAATGGGCAGAAAACATGAATAGACACTAATCTAAAGAAGACATCCGGATGGCCAACAGGCACATGAAAAGATGTTCAGCATCGCTCCTTATCAGGGAAATACAAATCAAAACCACACTCAGGTATCACCTCACGCCAGTCAGAGTGGCCAAAATGAACAAATCAGGAGACTCTAGATGCTGACGAGGATGTGGAGAAACGGGAACCCTCTTGCACTATTGGTGGGAATGCAAATTGGTGCAGCCGCTCTGGAAAGCAGTGTGGAGGTTCCTCAGAAAATTAAAAATAGACCTACCCTATGACCCAGCAATAGCACTGCTAGGAATTTATCCAAGGGATACAGGAGTACTGATGCATAGGGGCACTTGTACCCCAATGTTCATAGCAGCACTCTCAACAATAGCCAAATTATGGAAAGAGCCTAAATGTCCATCAACTGATGAATGGATAAAGAAATTGTGGTTTATATACACAATGGAATACTACGTGGCAATGAGAAAAAATGAAATATGGCCTTTTGTAGCAACGTGGATGGAACTGGAGAGTGTGATGCTAAGTGAAATAAGCCATACAGAGAAAGACAGATACCATATGGTTTCACTCTTATGTGGATCCTGAGAAACGTAACAGGAACCCATGGGGGAGGGGGAGGAAAAAAGAAAAGAAAAAAAAAAAAAGGAGGTTAGAGTGGGAGAGAGCCAAAGCATAAGAGAATGTTAAAAACTGAGAACAAACTGAGGGTTGATGGGGGGTGGGAGGGAGGAGAGGGTGGGTGATGGGTATTGAGGAGGGCACCTTTTGGGATGAGCACTGGGTGTTGTATGGAAACCAATTTGACAATAAATTTCATATATTATATATAAAAAAAAAAAGAAGTTGTTCATTGTTGAATTTTTTGAGTGTGCATGTTTTCAAATTTCCTTTTACTCATATAAAAAAAAAAGGAAGATAATTTTATTAGGGTTCTTCAGAGAAACAGAGGGATAGGTAGGTAGTAGGTAAGTAGGTAGGTAGATAATGAGGAATTGCTTTATATGATTAAAGAGGCTGAGAGGTCTTAAAATCTGCAGTCAGTCAGCTGTAAACCCAGAAGATGTAATTTTAGTCCCATTCTGAAGGCCTGAGAACCCGAAGAGACAATGATACAAACTATAGTCCAAAAGCTGGCAGAATTGAGATCCAAGAAGAACCACAATTTCTGTTCCAGTCTCATGACAGGAAATGGACCAATGTTCCAGTGCAAGGCAGTCAGTCAGCAGGAGCTCCCCCTTACTGAGGGGAGGATGGGCATTTTTTGTTTTATTCAGACCTTCAACTGATTGAATGAGGGCCACTCACATTAAGGAGAGCAATCTGCTTTACTCAGTCTACTGATTCAAATGTTAATCTCATCCTCAAATACTCACAGACACCTAAAGTAATGCTGACCAAAATATCTGGGTAACCATGGTCCAGTCAAATTAACACACAAAATTAATCATCACAGGAATAGTAATGGCATGCTTACTTTTTGACAATGGACATTTTGGTGTGGTTTTACCTCTGGTAATTTCTAACTACAGAAATGGCCTCTGAAGCATAGGTCATTTCCTTGGGAATTAATTGCTGTACTAGGGTTAATGGCCCACAGCAATGAACTTTCTGAGACAGCCATTAATCTGCCTTGATTATTATTGCTTAATTACTAATGAAAGTCTCCTCCTTCGTATATAAGTTGAGTATCTCAGCTCAATCTCTTCCAGTTTAAAATGTTCGTTCATGATTCTTTTGGGTATGTTAGAAACTAATGTTGAAAACAGAAGGTAAATTAAGATCATCACAAGCACAAAAATTGATTTTATATTCTAAAATAAATATTAATGTATTTTATTTAATATGTATTATTAAATCAGTATTTAGTTAATGGCATTAACATTGATGCCATTCATATTAAAAAAGTAATTTTAACACATTATTCAATATCCTTATAAAGTTTATTTTCTTTTGATTATAAATTGGATAATGTTTATTACAGAAAATTTTGCAAATGTATAAATATAAAATGAGAAAAATCACATCTTTTACCACCCAAAGCAAATACTTAAGGCATTTTGGATACTATCTTTATATTCTTTCAATGATTTTCTTGTTTGCATTTTTGTACGCATGTATAATATCTAGCATGAAAAGTCAATATAATATAGCATAACATTGTTTCAATGTTATCTCACATTCAATTTATGTACTATTTTTAATGGTGTATTTCAATCATAAAAATTTAAGCTTAAATTTTTTATATTAGAATTTTACATAAAATTTAGTTGCACAAAGTTCTAAAATTAAAATGAGTTTGCAAACTCTTCTACAGAGAAATAAAGTCATAAAGGTGGGTTATGCTGAGACCAGGAGAAGAGAATCTTCAAAAGTAAAAGTAACAAGTATACCTCTCCCTGGATTGAGAGATTGCTTTCTTTCATCCATTTAATTCTCATTTCAATCCATTGAATTAGTTACTATTGTTTATGCTTTACATAGGAGAAACTGAGATTCACTTAAATGATTTAATCCAAATCTCATAGTTATTAGCAAGGAAAAGATTTTAAATTGTCTCTGTACCCAAATCATTTGAGCTTTGGATTTAGAATTAAGGAAGTGGGGCAGAGGGAACTTTTTAGCAATCCTCCCATTTCATTGAATAAAAGTATAAAGTGTACAGTGAAAAATAATTCCCTGCGTTCTTTCACATGCCCTATTTTGTTCTCTAAAGGCAACCTTTTCCAGTTATTTTAACTGCTTCTTCATATATTTAGCTCTGTTATTTCCAGCTAATGTTTCCAGCTAATATACTTATATAGGCATTCTTACTATCTTGATTTTATTAATATTTTATTGATGCCTGTTAAGAAATAGAAAGCACTATCACATGAAGCACATCTCCTTACCCTATCCCTGAAAAGTATTCTTGTATTAAACTAGTATATAAGTGTGTACATTATTTTTGACTGTGTAAATATTTTTTTCATTGCTGTGCCAAGCTGTGTCATAACTAAGTTTAACTTACATACAATAAACAACCTTTTATTTTTCCTGGAGTTATTAGTTGTTTGAGTTTTAATTTTTTTTGTTTCTATGGACCCATCAGTAATTCTTTCCATCCCCTCTCATAGAATCCCCAAACTATTTTCCAAATGGTGAAATATATAAGATAATATAATTGTTCCAAAGACAACCTGTGTATTTACGTTAAGGAGTTCTATATCCAGCTGCTTTAAAGTTAACTAGTTGCTCAGTAGGCATATACAGCTTCAGTGTAATAGGAGAGTCTGTTTAATATTATCCTTGGAATTCTTTTTACCTTGTTGTGTTACTAGATGTTTGCTTCCTGGATGCTTTACTTTCCTCTTTAACAAGTAGTAAACTTTTTTTCAGGTCTTACAATCATGAAAATGTTTATCATGATTGATAATCTAGCTTGATATAGAATTGTAAGTTAGCAAAAAAATCTTCCTCAGAACACTGAAGGCATTGTTCATGTCTTAGGAGGTTGCATTCTGCTCTTGAAAGGACCAATGCAATTTTGATACAGGATTTCTGATATGGGTTAAGGTTTGTTTTTTCATTTAAAAATGTTCTCATATGGAAAACTTCAGGCATTCCCTTTATTTCTTTTGTTCTAAAATTTCACTATGGTGTACCTTGTTGGGATTCTTTTTTCATTTACTATTCTTTGCAGTGAGACCTTGCAGTATGCAAACTCAGATCCTTTAGTCCTGGGAAATATGCTTATACTTATATTATCTTTCTTAGATTCCTTCTCTTTTGTTTAATCCTCTTTGTCTTTCTGAAATTATATTTTGACCTCATTAATTCTTTAGTTGTCTTTTTTCACCTATGTCCATTTGTGATACTGTGATTTATAATAAGAAGTATATATTTGGTCTTTGTCTTTGGTTCTGGCACAGACCTCCTAAAACCCTTGGAATTTCCTAAATGTTGAGAAATGTAAAAATGTCTTTTGTTATGTGAATGAGGTGACTTTGGGATTTCACCTAAAGATGAAGTCCAGTTGCCAAGGGAACCAACACATGATTAAAGGTTGGAACTTTCAGTCCCACCTCACCTGACCTCCAGAGAGGGGCAAGGAGCTGGAGGTTGAATCAATTGTCAGTGGCCAAATCTTCAGTAAACTGCTTTCACTTCCTGCTGACTCATGTTGATTTTTATCTAGTGTGAAGCCAAGGACCCTCTTGGCTAATCCTGTGGGATCCTACTCTCTGGGTCTTCAAACCCAGCCTGCCTATGTCAGAACTCTGCCCTTAACCTATTGAATCTGATATTATCTCCAACTTGATAGTGTCAGATGGAACTAAATCTAGAACACCCTGTTGGTGTACCAAGCTTTGCTTGTTGAAGGTATGTGAACCACCCCACCCTCTCCCCCCCCCCGGCCATATACACACATCCATGTTGTAATTGGGTCCATGAACTTTAAAGACCATCACATTGATTTGTCTTAGCTTCCTTTTTAACTTTTAAAAGCATTTAAACATATCCTTATTCTTTATGTCAAATCTTCTATTAAGGATTTTATTGTCCTTTTTTTTTTAATATGAAATTTATTGTCAGATTGGTTTCCATACAACACCCAGTGCTCATCCCAAAAGACCTCCTCAATACCCATCACCCACCCTCCCCTCCCTCCCACCCCCCCATCAACCCTCAGTTTGTTCTCAGTTTTTAACAGTCTCTTATGCTTTGGCTCTCTTCCTCTCTAACCTCTTTTTTTTTCTTCCCCTCCCCCATGGACTTCTGTTAAGTTTCTCAGGATCCACATAAGAGTGAAAATATATGGTATCTGTCTTTCTCTGTATGGCTTATTTCACTTAACGTAACACTCTCCAGTTCCATCCATGTTGCTACAAAGGGCCATATTTCATTCTTTCTCATGGCCATGTAGTACTCCATTGTGTATATGAACCACAATTTCTTGATCCATTCATCAGTTGATGGACATTTAGGCTCTTTTCATAATTTGGCTATTGTTGAGAGTGAAGCTATAAACATTGGGGTACAAGTGCCCCTATGCATCAGTACTCCTGTATCCCTTGAGTAAATTCCTAGCAGTGCTACTGCTGGGTCATAGGGTGGGTCTATTTTTAATTTTTTGAGGAACCTCCACCCTGTTTTCCAGAGTGGCTGCATCAGTTTGCATTCCCACCAACAGTGCAAGAGGGTTCCCATTTCTCCACATCCTCTCCAGCATCTATAGTCTCCTGATTTGTTCATTTTGGCCACTCTGACTGGCGTGAGGTGATATCTGAGTGTGGTTTTGATTTGTATTTCCCTGATGAGGAGTGACGCTGAGCATCTTTTCATGTGTGTTGGCCATCTGGATGTCTTCTTTAGAGAAGTGTCTATTCATGTTTTCTGCCCATTTCTTCACTGGATTATTTGTTTTTCAGGTGTGGAGTTTGGTGAGCTCTTTATAGATTTTGGATACTAGCCCTTTGTCTGATATGTCATTTGCAAATATCTTTTCCCATTCCATTGGTTGCCTTTTAGTTTTGTTGATTGTTTCCTTTGCTGTGCAGAAGCTTTTTATCTTCATTAGGTCCCAATAGTTCATTTTTGCTTTTAATTCCCTTGCCTTTGGGATGTGTCAAGTAAGATATTGCTGTGGCTGAGGTCAGAGAGGTTTTTTTCCTGCTTTCTCCTCTAGTGTTTTGATGGTTTCCTGTCTCACATTCAGTTCCTTTATCCATTTTTAATTTCACTATTTTCAAGTTAAATTCATTGAGTTACAAATTACATTCATTGAAATTTACACTCTTTAAATGGAGAGTGCTATGAGTTTTGGCAGATGGTATAGTGGTATAACCAAATACAATACGAACCAAAACCAATACGATGTTACTATATTTGCATAAAGTTCCCTTATGTCCTTTTGTTGGTCAATCTCTTTTTACCACCCACTGATTGGATTTGGGTTTCTGTATTTTTGTCTGTTCCACAATGTTATATAAATGGAATAAAATTATAGTCAATATTTTGTGTATTACATTGTTCAATAGCAAAATGATTTTGAGATTCATTTACATTGTTGAATTTATCAAAAGTTTACCCCTTCTTACTGCTGAGGAGTATTTTATTTCTGGATGTACCATAATTTTATAATCCATCATTAGTTGATGGAATTTGAGTTGTTTCTTATAAATAATAAGAGGACCTTCACATTCAAATAGAGGTTTTCTGTATGAAAACATGTCTTGTTACTCTTGAGCAAATGCCTTAGCAATGGTATTGTTGGATCATATGATAAATATATGTTTAACTTTCAAGAAACTGCCAAAAGTTTGTCCAAAGCACCCATATCATTTTGCATTCCCACAACAATATATGAGATTTACAAGGGCTCTTCTCTACCTCCTTGCCAGTACTTGATGTTTTTTGCTGTTTGTTAGAAATTTCTGCAGGCACTTGAGTTTCAGCTTCCACTATTCCATTGACTTTCAACCTTTCAAAAATATGTTCAGACTTTTGCTTCCAGAAAGATAAACTGTATGTGTTTTCCTCTATCCCTTCCACTAAGAACATCTAAAAACCTTTGACATTATATACCAACTGTAAGAAGACTCCAAAAAATGGAGAGAAGAAGGCACAATGGCTGGGGACATTGGGCCCAAGGAACAACACTGTGTGATTTCCCTGGGTTTTATTTTTGTCTCCTATAGCTGAAACTTGGAGCTGAAGACATCATATAACTAGAAACACCCATAGGCCTAATAAAAAAGCCTGTTCTCCCCAACTGAAGGATCAAGAAATGACAGCCTGGTAAAAACAGAAAAGTTTTAGACAATAACTTGGCTCCTCAGGCAATCATCACAGAAAAACTATGAGCCTATCCCCACCCATGCCAGCAAAAACCAGGTAGTGGAGCTTGGACTTGCACCATTATTGGAATGTAATAAAGCTCCCTAATATCTCCACTGGGATGGTTACAGAAAAACACAGAGGGAGCTGGGATTTTTATCCTCTTGGCCAGTAACAAGCCATCCATCTCATGGTGTCAGTGGAAGCCACTTGGAGAACCTAGCCTCCCACCCCTACCCAACAGTATTGAGGTGGGTGGTGTGAGAGGAGGTCCAGTAGAGAATCAGGATTTTCACTACCACTTGTATCGGTACTGATAAAAGTCTCACCGTGGTCTCCATGGGACCGTGAAATGAGCCAGAACTCCTACTTTTACACAAAAGTTACAAAGAATATCCCAACGTCAGGTATCAATGGAAGCCCCGTAGGGAATATAGACCTTCACCTGGTAGTAATATTTTAATGCCTGGCCTCTATTTCCCTGATCTGGCCTTCTCTTATGTGATTTCTACTCTATTTCTAATGCATTATTTTGCTCTGGTATAGTTTATTTTTTAAGTTTATTTATTTTTGAGAGAGACAGAGAGGGAGAGAGAAGATCCCAAGCAGACTGTGTACTGTCAACACAAAGCCCAATGGGGGACTCGAACTCATGAACCATGAAATCATGACCTGAGCCAAAATCAAGAGTCAGACACTTAACCAGCTGACCCACCCAGGCGCCTCTACTCTGACATAGTTACTTTATTGTGAAGAAGTTGTTTTCTTAGCACTTGAATATTACTTACCTTATTCTTAATATTTTCTTGTTATATATAGTTCCAAATATTTTGTGTTTTCCTTAATTCCTTGAAAACTGTGTTATTATTGAATTTTTTTCTATTCCCTAGAATATATATATATACACACACATATATATGTGTGTGTGTGTGTATACATATGTACATATATATATGTGTGTGTGTGTGTGTGTGTGTACATATGTGCGTGTGTGTATATATATATTTTTTCCAGAGCTGATTCTCTTTTTCTTTTTCTGTCCTTTTTACTGTGCCATTTACATCTTTCCTTTCAGTTACTTTTTGCCCTAGTATTTTTGTATTGCTGCGCTGTCATACCTTTCTAGGCTATTTGTTAATTAAATAGGCTGCTTCATCTGAATCTTGTATTTGGCCAAATTTTTTTTTTTGAGTGTTATTTTTTTGGCTCCTTTCAAACATCAGATGAGCTCTGTGTTTGGGTTTTTGTGTCAGAGCTTCAGATCCAAGTTTGAAGGTTGTAGGTTCTGTTTGTATTCCATATTCTGATTTTCTATCAACACTTAGTGGTGGGGGGCAGTAAAGGGTTTTATAGCCAGTGAATAATTTTCACTACTCTCTCATATTTTTAATTTCATACTGCCTTGTTAGAGTGATACAAAGTAGTGTGGGCACTGGGGATGGGCGAGCTTTGATTCAAATAGTTACCCTGGTTCTCTCTCTCTCTCTGTCTCTACATATATATATATATATATATATATATATATATGTATATGTATATATATACACACATATATATATATAGTATAGCATATATACTATACTATATATACTAGTTTATGTATTTATTTTGAAAGAGAGACAGAGAGAGTGATCAGGGGAAGGGCAGAGAGAGAGGGAGAGAGGGAATCCCAAGCAGGCTCTGTGCTGTCAGTGCAAAGTCCAACACGGGGCTCAAACTCAGTAACTGTGAAATCATGACCTGAGCCAAAACCAAGAGTCAGTCGCTTAACAAACTGAGCCACCCAGCCACCCCCATTTGGTTGTAATATTTGAGTTCACTTAGCATCCATTCCTGTTTCCTTCCAAGTCAGTGTAACAGGGAATAAAAGAGGACCCATGTCATCTCTTGTTGTGTCATTGAGTAGATGGCTTTCATTTGGGACACTGTGTTTGCCCCCTAATGACATATACCTCTAGAAATTTACATTTGTTTTACATTTTATTTTTTCTTAATTATAAAATAATAATATTTAATTATTTAATTACTGGCGATAATTAGTTGTATCACCTTTATCCCTGCCAGAAGGAAAATAAATGACAAATTTTATTAATGATGTCAGTTTCTACCAAGTCACCTTAATGAAGACATGTATTCTCTTTCTTTTGGCTCATTTTCTTCCCATCTGGCCCACCAATAATGCCCCACCATCCCTTTCTCTCAGACCCCTCATCAAGGACACTTCTCAAGTTAGTAAAATTTCTCTTAATTCCTCACTTCTAATTCTCCCCACAATGATAGGAGACACTGATAGAAGCTGGTGGTGCTGCATTGATGGAGGAAGGGATTTCTGTGGATTATTACTGCCTGCTTTCAATTTGATCGGATTATTCTTTTGCTACTAGACAATGCTTTTCAAGATTTGTGATACAGAATTTGGTTCTTTCACAAGTTTGCATGCTATTAGTTTATTTTTGCTATTTTTATTGTTTTTTAATTGCCTTTAGATGTATGGTTAGTTAGGTTCTGCAAAGTTTTATTTAGTCCTCAATATTTCAACCACCAAAACTTAGTTAACATCTTACTTATGATTTTGGCTGCTATTATGGTAGTGATAGAACTTGTGTTGATCAAGATTAGGCCTAATTTAGTCTTATTTAGTAATGGCAACAATGGCAACCAAGGTTGCAGTTTCAAGCCCTGTGTTAATCACTTAATTTATTCTATCTTTTTGTTTTTAGCTAATACCCTAATTCTTGATAGTATTCTTGGAAATGTTCACTTTCATCAAAGGAGTTATTGGTGAATGGAGGACAGATAGTTGAATGTGAATCTATCATTTTGAATGTAAAACCAACTCAAAGTTCAACCGTCATCACGGCAAGTCAGTTGTGAATTACCTGTCTACGTAAAGGATCCAGAGCTCCCAGTGTTGACCAAGAACTATTTGACCTATTGGTGCTAGTCCCAAGTTTGCCTGGCACATTGAGGGTGTGTGCTCACATACATTCCTAGACAAAAAGCTCAGCTTTTCAGGCATTTGTGGTGACTTTCAAAGAAGTGACTAACAGTCAGTTTCTAGAACATATAAGGATCTTGGTGTTGTCCATTTGTGAAAGAGTCACAAACATACTATGGAAATATAAAATAAATTACTTGCTGTTCACTTACATTCTAGCTGTGTCATTGAGGGAAACGATGAGAACTGGTGTCAGAGTCCCAGGCATGTCTCTAGTACCTTGGAATAATTTTGTTTCACCTGAAATGCTTCTACCTGAGGAAAATGTTACCATGTGTAGAGTCCTCTGGTGGGAGAATATAGAATCCAACTTTTCCAGAAGTTCGGGAAATATGAAAGTATGTGTCAGAATAAGAAATATGTAGAAACATATTTCACATTTCAGATAGTCACTCGCAGTACATGTCCTTCAACCAGATTTTCTCTTCTTTACTTGTCCGCATTTGGTGGCATTTAGAACATTAACCTTCAGACTGCAGTTTCCTTATTCTGCTTTCTCCTTTCCTAGCTAGGATTAATTTTAATCAGATGGTAATTAAAATAGGTGCTGCATAACCAACTCACATTTCTGCAGGTAATTAAAGCTTCTGGATTCATGCATTTTCCCCCTCCCAGCTCTGTTAGAAGCAGTGGCAGATAATTTGTATTTTTCCTTCCAGCACTATTCTTATTGCAGTAATGGCTCGAGTTCTAATAAATCTCTTGCAAATAACTTGTCTGGGCTTTGTAATAATATAAGACAGAAATTATCAATTGTTCTTTTTCTTTAAAAACATACAATTCCCAGTTGTATGTTATTGATTCTAAAAACCATAATCTGTTACTGTCTTATTAATCAATAGTTGGGAGTTGTGTCTCAGAAGTTGTGAAAATCCTAGAAGTGGCCCTAGAACAAAGATGACCAGTGTAGTTATTACTGTGCCCGTTCTTCCTTCTTTGTCACAGTAACTGAGATTGATACAAAGGATTTTCAAGAAAGATTTCTCCATATGGAGAAAAGAAAAAAAAAGAACCTTGGGAAATGTGTTGGGTTTACATTTCTTGCTCATTTACTAAGTCCCATGTTGTAAAAACAGACCACCCACTTACCCATGGTGAATACCTGCTTTATGGAACATTTGGCCACTATAATTACTTTTAAGATGGACTCTTGAGGAATCTCTACATGCACTCATTAGATAAGATGCAACGTCCATAAAGGGAGCTCCTGTAATACATGACTTTTTTTTTTAAGTAAACTTTTCCTTTCAAACAAGATGTCGTGTTTCTCACAGCTGCTGGTACATCTACGGCTTTCATTCTGGAGCTGCCTGAATGTCATTGGCAGCCCCAAGCTTGGTGCATTGGGTCCCTTGCCAGTGGCATGAACAACAAACAGCAGCCCACCAAAACTTCGCTCCTTGGGAAGGGACTGCCTCTTAGCTATTGCCAGAGTCTCTGGTGCACAGCTCACTATGCATCTGGTGGTTATGAAATCTCATTTCATTACACTACTAATTTACAGGGAATGAAATTATAAACAAGGTGATTACTGAGCGTAATTTATGGTCCATGTAATTATATAGCTGTCAAAGTAGTGCTGGCAGTGGAATTGTGCAGAAGAGGGCTGCACTTTTGCCTGGTCTACTGAGTTTGTTAATTGTCCACAGCTGAAAATATTTTTTTGGACTGCAAGATCAGCAACCTTCAGTATGGAGAGCCCAGCTAGAGCTGGTCATAATTACCTGCCTGACTGGAAATGTTGCCTATTGGCTTTGAAGACCTTCAGGTGATGGAAAATTATCCTCTGGCCTTTTGGTCAATGGAGAAGAACACGTCCACCTTTCTGGGGCGGGGGAGGGAAAACCCAATGAAATAGTAGCAAGTAATAAAGTACAGAGCCACGAGTATTCTATCTCTGTCTCTAAATAGCCTTCTACCTATTGCACACACTCATACTTAGATGTGCATAATAGTGGTCGGAAGGTAACAGTATTGCCAGAATGAAAAATAAGCAGGAAAAATTATACTTTTGCCCTTTCTCAATAAATTAGACCTTTAATTATGGCTTCGTTAAGCACATCCTTGCACTTAGGGCTTGTGAGGGAAACCATATCTGCAAATAATCAGAAACAGGTGAAACACTCCAACCTACTCTAACCTGTTGCCAGAACAGGTGAAAAACATAGCACAGAGTGGGCCATTAAACCAAAGGCTTTGTTTACACAGCTACAATCTGATTTGATGGGCTTGTCTCCTACCCACCCGCAGAATCACTAGTTGTTTTGCAGTTTTCATTTTGTAGATATTACCTGGAAAGCATAGGCATTTTTTTTTTATTTACCTGAATAACTCGTGCTGCAGAAAATCTGAAAGTTTTAATGCACAGAGGCATGTCAACTGTATTACCTATTTAAACACATCAGAATCTTTGCAACTTCGATTATTTTGAGCTTCCTCTGTGGTTTCGTATGTTATTGATAATGAGCAGATAGAATTATTTTTCCCTGTCCCTCTCTGACTTCTATTTCTAGGACCAGTTCTATCCAGATTCTGAATGAGAAGTCCCCTTGAACAATAACATATTTGTGGTATAGTCACTATTTTCCTTAGAACCAGGAGAGAGAGAGTGGAAGGTTTTATTCCTGAGCTTTGACATATATCAATGTTAACCTTGATAATAGAATGTAGTTGATTTTTTTTTAGCTTTTAAGTTAGAATAATAACTATAATAAGTGGTATTAGATTTAAGCAGAATTTTATGTTTACCAATAGGACACAGATTAATTTTATTTAAAAATAACACAGCTCTTGAGATGCCTGGGTGGGACAGTCGGGTAAGTGGCCAGCACTTGATTTCCGCTCAGGTCACGTTCTCATGGTTCCTGAGATAGAGCGCGGTCCGTGTCTGGCACTGCACTGACAATGCGGAGCCTCCTTGGGATTCTCTTTCCCTCTCTACTTCTCTCTCTCTCTCTCTCTCTCTCTCTCTCTCAAAATAAATAAATAAATAAATAAATAAATAAATAAACTTAAAAAAAAACAACAAAACCAGGGTTGTTACCATGTGCCAAATACATTGTGTAATTTCCTAATAAGCCACAACATAAGATAGTAAGTAACCTGTTAGAACAGTTAGTCACCAGAAAATAATATTGCTGGAAAGAGTCCATGGGAAGTTCTGAGTATAGAATTTGCCTTTGTTTTGAAGTTGATAAGATCATATATTACTAGCAGCCAGCAACTAGCAATTTATCAATTTTATCAAGGTCGTATGGTCTTTTAGATTTAAATCAAAGAAAGAAGTCTAGATTTACAGTCAGAAAGGTATTCATATGCAACATTCCTTATTAGTAATAAAAGATTAGAAACAACTAAAATTCCATTTCATGAAAGATTATTTTAGTAACTTATGATATATAATTAAGATATAAATTGAAGTAAAATGACGGGGGTATAGCATTGTACCTACATCATAATGGTACTTTCAAACTGAGTATACTTAAAGAAAATTAAAAATAAGTGGAAAAGAGAAAAATCAGTGGATGAGATAGGTCGGTCAAATTACACATAGCTTTACTTTAAAAGTACGGTTGCTAAAGAGGTATTTGTGTGACACCTATTACATAATATCTTAAGATAAAGCAAAAATTGCTCTCCCCGCCAGTTCCCTATTGAATTCTGAGGTTCCAGTGACAGAACCCTGGTTCCCCCGGAAGGAGCCAGACCTGTGTGTCAGCTGGCAAGCTTCATCATGGCCAGGATATCAAGTCTCATTTGCTTGACTAAAATCTGCTGCAAGCTCAGATGCATTCAGGCGAAGATTTAGAGAATGTCTGCACTTCCCGAAGTGCCTCATTTGTCAGTGGCAGTACAGCCAATGGAGCACAATCTGTGAGGGAAACACATTTGTAGTCAGGTTGCAAGGATTGTTTGGTGAAAAGGAGACAGTCAGAACCAGCGTTTCCTCTAAGATAATAAAAATTCACAGTGGGGAACCCCATCTGAAGAATCTCTCTTGTCTTTGTGATCTAGGGTTACTGGAAATTCAGCTTCAGGTTCGCAGGGCTGTAATGCAAACTGATTTCCAGGCAGTGGGAGTCATTGCACTAGTGGGAAGCTAAAGAAAATAGAAAGCAAATGGAACTTAACTTCCAAGAGAGAAATATCAAATCATGATGGCAAATGATTTACTTTGTTCTTAACTGCTAGGTGAATGGATGGAGTCATATTATATTCAGTGATAAAATTAATAGCCATTCTCTGACGACCAGTGTCCAGCCATGTAGATCTCTTTCTGTAAGGAGGGCTAATCTCGGTACATAAGGCTTTAACTGATTTGACATTGGTTAATTTCATCCAAATACACACACTCCTTTTGGTTACTTACCTGAATAAAAATCACTACATGTTTTTGTACTTCTGCATTCTTCTCCATATTTATGATTTCACTGGACATGGAAAAGTTGCATCCCACCTTTCCTACCCATTACCCCCTTCTCTCCCATCTCATAAATACAAGAACTTTCTCCTTTTTTGACAAGATTTCAGACACAATTACATTTCTGTAACTTCTTTAGCATTCTGTTTCATCACCAAATGCTTTCCAAAGCCTAAGGATCAGACTTGCTTGGGGAAACGAAAATGTGCTCCTTTTAACCTCTCATGCCGCAAAACACAAACCAAATTGTAATCAAATTATCTCCCTCTTCCCACTGAAGTAGAAACGAATAGAGAGCAAATGTAGCTGAAGTCACATTACCAGAGTTTTCCTATTAAAAACCAGACCCTCATCTGCATGCTTTCTTTATTCACTACTTTCTTTTTGCTTCCAAGGGCTCTCTGAGAAAAGATTTCTCTTAATTCCCTCAATACACTGGATACAAATGTGTATTCACATGAGGCAATTCAAGATTTTTTTTTTCTTCATCTGCTCCCTAGACTTTGGCTCAATCTTAGGCTTTGGGAGAAGTAACCACTCTTGCCTTCTCTTTTGCCCCTGAGGTGGTTTTTTATGGAATACTTCTGTCATTATACTTCTTAGACCCCCTCCTCCCTCTAGTTTTCCTAGGAGAGAGCTAGGATGGTATTTTAAAATATGCTCCAGGGGCGCCTGGGTGGCGCAGTCGGTTAAGCGTCCGACTTCAGCCAGGTCACGATCTCGCGGTCCGTGAGTTCGAGCCCCGCATCGGGCTCTGGGCTGATGGCTCAGAGCCTGGAGCCTGTTTCCGATTCTGCGTCTCCCTCTCTCTCTGCCCCTCCCCCGTTCATGCTCTGTCTCTCTCTGTCCCAAAAAAAAATAAATAAATGTTGAAAAAAAAATCTTTAAAAAAATAAAATAAAATAAAAAAAAATAAAATATGCTCCAATACCTTAGTTAAAAAGGGTAATTTGCCCCTTAAGCTATCACATCCTCTCTCCCTAATATAGTTGCTGTAAACCTTTGATTTCCTTCTTTCTCAGGTACTGAAGGGGATTGGAAAAATCCTTTTACCAAGGGGTATCAATGTGAATATGCAGAGCATTTTAATGGGGCACTTTTTGCCACCCTATTCTTGTAAAAGGGAAGGGAAGGGAAGGGAAGGGAAGGGAAGGGAAGGGAAGAAAAACAGTTTAATGTCCCAGCTGCTAAGAAAAGAGTATTTAAACCTAGACATGATTTTCATAGCAATCTAACTGGATACATCCAAACCAATTACCAAGTATACTGTGAAATACATGATGATTTGGGCAAAGCAGGTCCCTCAAAGGAAGAAAACCATTCACCAGGAACCCTGCTCAACAGGATGTCGGCTTTGCACATGCCTTTCTGATATGTGGATGTTTCAAATCTCCCTTCACTTCAGGCTAATTGGCAATGATTCTTGCATGTGTCAGATGTCATGGGAAGGAATAAGAACATTTCTCACCCTGTTTCAAAGAAATGCATAATTGTTCTAATTTTTATTTTCTTCCTTCTTTTCTCTTGTATTTTTTTAAAAAATGTTTTCTTCCCCTGGTGTTTATCTCATTAACACAATGTTGAATGATTTCCATCTGGCAAGCTGAGGGAATTGCCTAGTATTATGGAGACCAAGCCAAAAACTAACATGATAAGTTATTTATTAGTTCTGGCCCTCTGGTTCCTTTACCCTAATTGGGATTGTGGAGATAGTTATTCATTGCTTATTTGTAATCCTTTTATTTAAAGGGAAAGTGAATGTTGATGTTTCTGCCTGGAAAAGCAATACTGATATGCAACCAAATAAACTAGGAGTATTCATGTCCAGGTTGAATATTCAAGTCCAACCTTCAAAGTAGTTATGATGGGTGGAAATGTCCATTGGGGAAAAAAAAGAACACACAGAGTGGAAGTTTTATAACTGAGCATCATTACTAATAGGCAAGTCTGTGGACATACTGCTCTTGAGAGAAAGAGCTCCAATGAACTGGGGATAAGCTGGAAGCAGGTCATCAGTGACCTGTACTATACATAATCTGTCAGGTTTGGGCTGGGAAGAAAGATATAATGGCATGAACAAAGAAAAGAGTGAGATTAATTAAGCGGAACAATATGATGAAGAAGTAATTTTCTCCAATTCTGATATCCGTTAGGGGAGTCTTGGTGTGACTTAGGATAGGCTGGGATGTCAAGATTTCCAAAGCACAAGTAAAATGGTGATAAATAGCCCCTTTTGTGCTATGTAATGATCATTACAAGGGAAGCAAATGGGACACATGCACATGCAGTAAGAAAGTATACTTGTCCCCTAAGTATTACACCATGTAGCACATAAAGTACATATCAAATGGTTAAGCAATTAACCTCTCTGCACTGCTGATGCCAGAAGGATATTTTCATGGTGCTAGGTAATGTGTGACATGGCATTTTTGTCATTGTTCTCTAGGGAAATCTAGTGCATTCGAAATGTGCAAGGAGGATTATTGGTTGTCTTTTATAGAATATCTGCAAAATGGGTTGTCTGCACCTATCAGTTTGAGCCATTCCATAGCCCTATGAATTGTGGAAAACTGGTAGTCCTGCTAATTATCCTTGTCTAGAGGAATTCAAGTAGATTTTGTCTGGTTAGGTGCAATTCATTATCTCCTATAGATAATGACTAGCTTTGCCCCCATTTGACATTCATTTCAGTGTTTTCGATCACTTTTGTGTGTGTGCGTGTGTGTTTGAATTTTTCTTTGACCAATCATAACATGTCACTGGTTTCCTTCTTAACGAGTTAAATCTTTAGCCTGTGTTAATGTTAAATTTTTATGAAGATCTTAATGTTAGCCCTTCAGCAATTTAATGAAAGGATCTGCTTTCATAGAACCTTTCTTTTACAGAAAGTTCGACATAGAAAAAAAAGGTTAGAGTGCAGGGCCATTACATAAAGAAAATAACTAGAATCTATTACTGAAAAACTCCCAGAAAAAAAACTTTACACAAATAAAATTGATAGAACCAGTACTCAAAGCTCACTTTAAATAGTTGTTTAAGCAGACATTGAGCTAAGGGTTCAGATTTGTACAGCTTGGAGGAAGTAGGACTATAAATGGTATGGGGCACACAAGAGAATGGATGCACACACACAAAAGAATTCAGACTTGGCCAGGCAAGTAATATTTCTTTATCCATGCCTACTATGGTTCCCATCAGTTACTTGCTGAGGCATAATTTGTGCAATCCTAATTTCACTGTATCAGTTCCATTATTCCCAATACACCATCCTATTCTCCAAAGCCCTAAATTAAATAATTCTCCCGGGGGTTACAATAGATATTTGAATAAGATATGCTTTTTCTAAATATGTATTGTTGTGTCCTGCATGAATAAAATCTGATGAGTTTTAAAAATCTTATAAACATCTGTCTCAGAAAGACTTCTGTCTATCCAGGTATGCCTCATGTTGCATCAGCATTTTTAGAGTATCTTCTTTAAAAAGGAAGTAAAATGATTGAGTACTGCAAAACTACAGTAGTTCCTCTGGTGTTTCTGTGTTTTTAGCTGTCAGCTCTATAGACAGTATTTGGCATGGCCAGTTATTGTATTTCATTATATATTTTCAAAATGTCAATTCCTATTCCAATTTACTTTGTCCCATTTCATCCTGTGGCTAATGAATTGTCTTCAGACTTATGAATATGAATTGGCAATGCCGTATCCAGTAAAATTTTTGCCAAAGATGAATAATTTATTTGTCTCCAGTATTGTCTTCCTGTGTCATTATTAACCAACATTTATCCTCACTCATGGGTATATCACATCTTCTTTCTCCTCGCTAAATACCCCCATATAAATTCTCATGTCTGCACCATCATTGTGCCATTCATGGCAACTGACTTGCCTTTTTATCTTTCAACATTTGAAATTCTCATTATGATGCAAATTTCAGTTCAGGTCATTCTTTCAATTGTTTATTCATTTAAACTTTACAAACAAGGATTGACAAGCTCATGTCAAGTATTTTGGTTGAATGTCTTCTTCGTACTCTCATTTCCCCACTCCACAAAGTCGTTAACAGTGAAAATTTTGTTTTGTTTCATTGGTATTTTAGGAACTAAGACAGTAAGATTATCGTGGATATTAGAAAAGGCTTTTCAATGGGCATTTTTTAATGTCTTAAATATTGTGTAGTCAAAACTTTTTATTTCACTGATGAGAAAACCAAAGTTCAAGAACTGAAGTAGCATAATGTTATTTAAGCAGATGTGAAATCTAAGAGTCAACTCAGTGTTTTTGGCTCCAAGTCTAAAATTATTTATCTTATACCAGGTTGCTTCTCTTGCTTACCAGATAAACAAAAGGATTTTGGTTGAGAGACATGATAATCTAGCTGTTGTGAAAAACGCAATGAAACAGGATTGCTCTTTCAAATACCTTTATATTTGTTAGCTATCACTGTGTAACAAATCACCCTGAAACACAGTGGCTTTAAATAATGGATACTGTGAGTCAGGTATCTGGACCCAGCTTAACTAGTTATCCCAAAGTGTCTTAGGAGATCTCATCTGCAGGTTGGACTGGCAAAAGAAACCACTTACCAGCTCACTCTGTGATTGTCGGAATGCCTTGGTTCCTCACCCAGTGGGTCTGTCCATAGAACTGCTTCACAAGGCAGTGGGGCTTTTCCCAATGTGAAGAATCCAGGAGAGAAGAGAGAGAAAGAGCACAAAAGGAAGTCATTGCTAATGAAAGCTGATTTTAGAAGTGATTGTTTATCAGTTCTGCTATTACTTTTCTTTGTTCAAAGAGAGTGAATAAGTCCAGCATCCACCTAAGTAAGGGGAGAAGATTATACAAGGGCGTATATACCAATGATAGGAATCACTTAAATGGCTGCTTACCACACACAATTCACTAAGAGTAGGATATTTAAAGCACAGTTATTGTTAAACAACTGTCAGTGTATTCTCTAATTTTTAATTTCTTAGATTACTGTAGAATTGGGCAAGATACAATTTATTAATCAACTCCATGATACATTACCAACAATACAAGTTTATCCTCATGGGACAAGGTTAAACTATGACAAAGTCCTTGATTAAAGATTGAGGTAGAACAATTTGCAATTAAAGCAGTAATAAAATTCATATTAATAGTAGAAAAAAACAAAAATTGTTAGTCTGGAGCTTAGGTCTATCAGAGAAAAACTTCAAATGAAGTTGAAAAAAGTCTGCTTTATTAAATATTAGATTTAAATTATCAGAAGAAAGCACTATCTTATTATCCTAGTGAAGAGCTTTCGAGGAAGTTCAGTTAGTAGGATTAAATTAATTGCAAGTCTAAACACAAGAAAAGGTTCAATTCTAGCTGAAGATCCCTTGAATTATCCATGGGAATGTAGGGATGGTGGGCACGATTGAAGTAGAGGCCACTTCGTACCCCAGGTACCTTGTTAGTTGAATAAAAACATTCTGAAAGGTCTTTCTAGCTTGTGAAAAACCTGGTGTATGCTTGAATTATTTTTAAAATTATCCATGTTTTTGTTAAGATTATGTGCTTTGAATCATCAGGCCATGATTCAAATAGGTGTTCTATTTCAAACTAGCTCTGTGACTTTGCTCTAGTTACTTTACTGATTTGCAGTTCAACTTTCTAAGGTGTAAAGGTGGTATAATAATAGTGTCTGCCTCAAATTTTACTTTACAAATTAAGTGTGATAACAATATATGTGAAATACTTAGCATGGTGCTGTGAAGTGTAATGTGTTATTATCTATAGATACAACTTTAGTAGTATCAGGAGTTCATTTCAATGAAATTATCTTACTGCGTGTGGTTGATACATAGTTACTGTTCAGCATGTGATTCCTCCTGCTCCCAACCTATAGGAAATATTATATATATGTGTGTATGTTTATTTTATATATATATATATATATATATATATGTGTGTGTGTGTGTGTGTGTGTGTGTGTGTGTACACACACACACACACACATATAATAACATTAAGATATAAACTAATAATAAATGTTCTAGGTGTCCTACAGACTTTATTGCCAATATGTATGGGAACAATAATGGCTGGCACTACTTTTTCATTTGTATGGGTTATGATACAATTTTTATATTCGTTATGCTCATATTACCTGCATAGCTCAGAAAAAGGTAAATAAAATTATTGTCCCAATTCTAAAGATCTGGAAACTGAAACTTCTAGAGAGCACACATTTTCCATGCAGGGGCATAGACAGAGAAAAAACACAGAGATGTGGGAGAATTGCCATGTGATGAAGTCTGAATATTACATAGAGCAGACTGGCTTCTTAAGAATATTTGTACACATGTGCTATGACAAAAATACCTAGAGTGGTCAAAAAACGGCTAGGGAAACTATGCATTGTTAAAAATGACTCAAAACATGAGATTTCATAGGTTTCAGAAAGGCTGAGAATCCTCTGTAATGGGTAAGAGAACCTTCATAAAAGTAGTCACCTTACAGAAGCAGATGGCGTGGGTTGCAGTGTGAGGGACAGATAAGGTTGCTGAAAGGAAGGTGAGGATGTGAATGCTGTCAGGGCAGAGACATTTCTTGCAGCCACATGGACTCAAAAGCATTTGATAGAAAGGGTTTCAATTCATAGTGTGTGTTATTTACAACTCATTAGCGACTGTCTTCTGCCACTTAATTTGAGTGTATCTAGTTATGTTTGGGACAGTAGGTCATACATCTGTACATTGAATGGTTTATTTTGGAGTCAGTATCTTCATCTAATTCCTTTTATGTGTCTTTAAAAATAGATATTTGTTCTGGAAGTAATTTTCAGTCATTACACTTGGCCCAGAAAGAGAAGACCAAATCGTAGGGCCAAAATACCTGCACAAGAAATAAGCAGGAGTACTTCTTGGGAAGGCAGTTCTTTGTCACCGTCATAAATCTATCATTGGACATGTTTGTTAATCTCCCATCCCTTTGAAGGGCTCTAAATCACTGCCTTACAGATTAGCATGTGTATAAAACTTACTACCTTTCAGGTGTCAAACATTAAAAAAAAAAAAAAAAAGGCATTTCCATCAGAGAGGTTATGTAAACCTGTCTGCAAAGATATGAGCTTATCTCTTTACCGGTAGTGTTTACTGCCCTGTGCCATTTCCCCTCCTTGGGAATTTGCCCTTGTTTCTGTTCCTGGACCCAGTACAACAGAAACAAAGGGTATTTTCATAGAACTTTCTCATAACCTTTGCTTCATTTTCCAGTCTTATGAGTTTTCCCCTAATACACCCAGACACTGGTTTTTCATCCCATCCTCTTTGCTGACAGAAAAATCTGAGCTCCAGTTCCTCTGGTCTTGGTCCTGCAAAACAGTATGATATTTACATTGAATCAATGTTGGCCCCTTCTTATCTTATTCTTCTTTATCTCAATATTAGACCAGCCATGCGCTGGAGTTTTACTGCCTTTAATTCTTTTTTTTTAATGTTTATTTATTTGAGAGAGAGAGAGAGAGAGAGAGGGAGGGAAAGAATGAGCAGGGAAGGGGTAGAGAGAGAGGGAGACAGAATCCCAAGCAGGCTCCATCCTGTCAGCACGGAGCCCGATGCAGGGCTCGAACTCATGAACCGAGAGATCATGACCTGAGCCAAAACCAAGAGTCAGACATTTAACCGTCTGAGCCATCCAGGCGCCCCATTTACTAGCTTCATTTCTTGAACCTGAGTAGTTTTCTTGTCTACTACTTAGTCCGGATTCCATGCCACCTCCTCCCACTTTCCCCAGGACAGCCCTCAACAAGGAGCCTTGTCTTATTCTGCATTCTGGTCTATTGATCAGGACTCAGGCACCCTGCTTACCTCCTAAGAAAATAATCAACTCCCCTGGATTGGACCCAGCCCTCGTGACCTCCAACCAATATTTTGCCATCTGTCTTATTCTCTAATATTAACTGACTCCACATGTGCCCTGTGTGGCTGAATATGTCAATTAAGACCATTTCCAGAATTAGCATTGACATATTTTCACTCTGTCCCACACTGGGCCTGAATTAATACCCTTCTGGAGCTAACTGTGATAGCCAAGTCTCTGAACCCTGGTCCAGCCGTAGCCTGTATCAGATGGTGCTACCACCAATAATCACATGCTAATTTATCTCTTATGTTGATCCATATTCACAAATATCTAACTTATGAAAAGACAGCTTGCTCTTAGTCTTTCTTTTCGAGATTTCTTTCCAAAATTTCAGAACATGATAAGATGTATTGTAAATGACTACTGTAAGCCATTTGAGTTATGAAAAGTCATGAAAGTGACAGCAAGAGTCTCTTTCATGGAGAAGTAGTAGAAAAAGGAAAAACTTAAAAGTGGGAAAATTGGGTTTTATTTTTTGCCTATTTAACATCATTCTTGGCAAACACTTGAACCAAGATGGTAAAGAAAATGACATTTCAACATGCCATTTGGGTACCATTATCAAATTCTCATCTTAGAATTGATTTTATTTTGGAACAGCAATTGGAAGATGATGGTCAAGAATATCTATAATGAAATCTTGCAGATTTACAGAACATTTGTTTCTCATCATAGTGGAAGTACAGTTCATTATATTTCAAAGGCCCTGTTTGTAATTGGCAAAAAAAACTATCCACCGATCTTAATGTTTACCAATTACCTCTCCTCCAACAAGCTACACGGTTTGATTTGTTTTGGACTTGTGCAAAACCAGGCTACTCTCAAGTTTTCAGGGATCTTTCTTTCGTAGACTCTGGAGGGGTTTTAGAAGTCTCTGACTCCCCAGAAAGGGCTAGGCCTTCACTCATTTATGTGCCTCATTTATTTGCCCATGTCACTGTGTACATGCTTATATTATTAGGATCACAGCAGGGAACTAATAGCATAGTGAAAGAGAATTTAATAAAACGCCCATTTTAAACGATGTGGTTATGATTTAGGGAAACTAAAGTGAAAGAGCACAATGCCCTAGCATTAGCATTAGCGGATCACTCTTAACATCCTGATGTTTAAAGAGTCTACAGCCTGTTGCTAAATCTATAAGGCCGTAGCAATATGGAGTCAGCCATAGCACAACCACTCTGAAGCAAGTCAACCAAAAGGAACTGGGAGAATAAATACTTTGCTTCATTCAGTTGCCTTCTGCCCTCCTATCTCTTACTAGGTTCAATCCATAAAGTTCAGTCTCCCAGGAAAAAAGCAGGATGGAGAGGGTTAAGCTGTGGATCTTGAGGAAAAAAAAGACTATATCCACCATGGTCTGTTTGAACATACAGTGTTCTCGATACTGTGTTCTTTTAAAAATTAATTTTTTAGGGGCACCTGAATCAGTTGAATGTCTGACTCCGGCTCAGGTCATGGGTTTGAGTCCCACATCAGGCTCTGTGCTGACAGCTCAGAGCCTAGAGCCTGCTTTGGATTTTGCATCTCGCTCTCTCTCTGCCTTTCCCCCTCTTGCTCTCTCTCTCTCTCTCTCTCTCTCTCAAAAATAAGTAAATATTTTAAAAAATTAAAGCTATTTTTTAGAGAAGTTTTATCTTCACAGTAAAATTTTGAGGAAGGTACAGATATTTCCCATATATTCCTTTCCGTCACACTTGCATAGGCTCCCATATTATCAACACTCCCGCCAGAGCAGTACACTCATTACAACTGATGAACTTACAACCTACATTGACACATCATAATCCCCCAAAGTCTGTAGTTTACCTCAGAGTTCCCTCTTGGTGTTGTACATTCTATGAGTTTGGACAGATGTATAATGGCACAATTATAGTATCATGCAGAATATGTCTAGATGTATTTTATCTCATGTCTCTTATGATTTTTCTGCCTCCCCAACCATATTATGAAATACTCAAAAACAAGAACTAAGTCTTATGTTACTTAGGTATCCCCCAGCCTACGCATTATGTCCAGCACATTGTAGGCAATAAGTAGTTGTTTGCTGATGAATAAATAAGGACATATTGGCTTTTGTTTTTAAAAGAATATGAGAATTGTGATTCAAAATCAGTACGAGGTCATTTTCAAAATATTGCTATCCTCTCCCTTTTTTAGGGTATTCAAGTAAATATTATCCTTCAGGTGATAAAAATCAATCACATTTCCTAAATTTATAGGAGGGGCTTCTTGAGTAAAATTGTATTATTTACACAGTGCTTTAGTGAAACAATTGACTGATTCAACATGCAAGATACTTGGTTAAATTACATTCATATAATGTTGAAAATAAGATTTTTTTAGTCTTATTGACTCAAAGCTATTATCTTTGATGATGATCTTTCTACTCCCTTTGCCTGAATATCAAAAAGGCCTTTGTAGATATTACTTCTGAGAAAATTACTAACACAACTCCTGGTTTGTAATATAAAGTAGTATAATTACAATTTAATGCTTCTCATTGATTGTTTGTGACTTTCTGTGTGCAATTATGTATTCAGTACACTCACATTTTCTATGAATTCTAATAGGCAGAGACTTATTTAAAGTGTAATGTGGTTCAGCTGTCCTATGAAGATTCTTCATTTTTTCATAAAGATAGGTAAAATTTCAGCTGAAATTTGACATTGAAGTTTAAAGCCAGAAAGAAAAGAAGGAAGAAAGCTATTATACATTAGCAGTTTGACTTTGGCACAAAACACCAATAATAACAACAAAAACAGCTGGTTACTTCCACTAGACCCTGGACTTAGGAACCTTTAGGTAAAAACCCAGTGTTGAAAATTTCCTGATTGTATGATGCTGGCAATTGCTCATCCCCTCTGAGCCTCAGATTTTTCATTTGTAAATGAAATGTAAATTTTATTTGGGACATTACTACCTGTAAGGAATGACAGCCTATAAGAACTAAAAGACATGCCTTTTCCTTAGTAGACCTACAGAGTAGTTTGATTATTTCTAATATGATTTAATAGGAATTACTTGGACTGTGAGTTTTTCCTTTGAGATTTGTGGGAAAACAGTTACTGTGTATGAGCTCTGAGAATTATTCCCTCTGTTTCAGGTGATTTTTTTCTCCAGTCTTGATTACTTTTCCTTGTATTCATGTACTGATTGGTACTCAGTTAAAGATTTGAAAAGGCAGCTATCCAAAGATCTGTATTGCTCTCTCGTCTCTGCTATTCTTACCTAAAAATTCTAGCAGTCTTAGCTTCTCCACAACTCAAGCTCCTTTTCCTCACCTGAGTGAAATTACTAGGCTCCTCTTAGATTTCCCTTTTTAAACTACAACTTGTAAACTCTATCTAGACAGTAATTTGAGACAATAAATTGGTCATACTTTGTTTTCCCTAATGTCAGAAATCACTGTCCTGGGCTGCCTGATGTTCAATATCTAAAAGGAAAACCAACAACATTGTTTTATATATTTTGTCCAGTTATTTAGTTGTTTCAGTCAATTGTGTAAATTGGGTTCCTTTTACTTCTTCTTGCCTTGAAGAATAAGTCCTCAGACACAAGATATAGTACTCTACACAAGATAAAGTGCCCAGATACAAGATATATGGATTTCTTTTTTCTTTTTTAATCTTCAAAAAAATTTTTTTAATGTTTATTTATTTTTGAGAGATGGAGCATAAGCGAGGGAGGGGCAGAGAGACAGGGAGACACAGAATCTGAAGCAGGCTCCAGGCTCTGCGCTGTCAGCACAGAGCCCAACGCAGGGCGGAAACTCACCAGCCGTGAGATCATGACCTGAGCTGAAGTTGGAAGCTTAACCAACTAAGCACCCAGCACCCCAATATAGACAGATTTCTAAGTGATTTTGTGGAGTGCCATCTCCCTAACTATACCCCACTAACTTGTTCTGGATATGTCTTGTGAACAAGAAATAAAACTGCTTTATTTTGCCAGTAAAACAATAGGTTTAATTTATTAGGCATATAAATTACTCTGTCCTGCTTGATTTACATACTCTGAAGAAATGGTATTAATGTCGCAGGTATGTTGTTTTTCATACACCTTGCAGACAATGGGAAAGTAATGGGAAGGAACATGATCTGTGTCTTCATTCCCTAAATCCAAATGCTCTCCAAATGTTGTCAATGATTTCTTCTGGTATTTTACAATATTACGTTGCCTCTTCTATAACAAAACTTTCACCGGATCTAGTAAAGTTATCCCCCATTGCTTTCTGTCTTTTTATTCTCGTACTCTTACTTCTAAAAAGAAATGACTCAGCTCTCAGGAATATCCTCAGATTAAATACCACTATAAACCCACTAAGACTAAGCCTTGAGGGGATCAAGCAGATTGGCAAGTAATTTAAATGCTTTCCAACACAAAGGTTAATTTAATTTATTAGACTACAATAAAATTTAGAATATTATTAACAACATGCATTAATATAGCCAAATACACCAATTACAGATGAGAATATGAAGAAAATTGAGCAAATATCAGGAGGAAAAAGCCAATAGAAATAGAACTAGATGTGACATGGATGATGGAATTCATGGACAAAAACTTAACTATTTTTAACGTTTTCAAAGATTTAAAGAAAAAGATGACAATAATGAGTGAGCAGATGGAAAAACTAGTCAGAGAGAAAGACTTTCTTTAAAAAGACATATAAAATATAAGTAAATATGAAGTCCTTAGAACCTTGCCTAACATTTAGTTAATGCTACCTCAATGTTTGTAAAGTGAAATATCCAAATGCTTTTTCTGCCATTCATCAAAATGCTTAGACCCAATTCTTATAATAAACACACCATATATATTCTGCCTTGTTCTATTTTCCTTTGTTATGTGGTCTTCATGGGCCTTTCTTTTCAAGGCCCATCTCAAGGGCACCCTGTCTCATGAAGAAACCATCAACTAACCTATAAACCAATATTATCAGTCGTAACACATTGTTCAGAATTTATTCACTCAGTTACTCATCCAACAAGTATTTATTGATTACCTACTAACTAGTAGGCACAATATTAGGAACTGAAAATGCTGCAGGTGACAAGGCTGGTTTCTTTTATGCCACTTACATTCTATTGAAGGAGATGTGAACAAATATGTCCATAAGTAATACTTCTTGAAATTCATAGAAGAAACAAGACTGAAACGAGGGGATGTGATTTAGACTGATAGGGAGTACTGAGAGCTACTTTTTATTGGGTTATTAGGGAAGTCCCCTCTCAGGTGGTTATATCTTAGCTGAGGCTCAAATGCTATGAAGAGTCAGCATATGAAGACTCAGGGGTAAAAATCTCCAATGAGGAATAAGCTTGGTTCATGCTATGAAGGAGAAGGAGGAGAATGAGGAGGGGGAGCATAAGGGGGAGGAAGGGGGAGAGGAGAAGAGGAAGGAGAGGAGGAAGGGGAAGAGAAGGAGGAAGGGGATGAGGAGGAAGGAGAGGAAGAGGAGGAGGAAGAGGAAGGGGAAGAAGAGGAAGAGGAAGAAGAAAAAGAAGAAGGGGGTGGGAGAGGGGGAAGATGACCATCAGGGCTTATCCTTCTTATCAGTTAGGTTCCAGTCAGGTAAACAGAAAACATTCCAGTTATTTTAATAACTATAAATTCATTTTGAAATTGGTTAACAATGTGGTGTAAAGCAAAACAGGCAAAAAGTACATGCTGTACTAACACAGAGATACTTATGGTAAGGAGCCGATTCTATCTTAAGGATGTGGGAGTGAAAAGAATAGGGTTCTTACAAGTGCCAGGTTTGGAAGTGTAGTCCTGTATAGCTGGAGCTGAGATCCTGAGGAGAGGTCACTGTACTGTTGATATTGGTATCTGTGAGGGGAATAATAAAGTTGGTTCTGATAATATGGATAAATCCTGGAAACTAGAATCAACTGCCAGTGCTAGGGCAAAGAAGTGTCATTGGGGTGACACTGATAAGAAGTGTGAGCCAATAGAAAGGATTCTGTCTTTCTCATCTTTCAGTTTCCACTCTCCCTTTTGCTCCCTGCATTGGCAAAGTTTAATGCGAATCCAGCTAGAAAGCAGAAATGTGGTATGAATATCCCTAGTTCAATGTGGTTTGAATATCCCCAGTTGAGGACAAGACAGAAGCATAAGTGACTTGTGAGCATAAGTGAGTGATCATGAGAGGACTTGTATAAAGCAAATGCAATTGTAGATAATTTGCAAAAAGTATAGATTTTTTTTTCTATAAATAGAAACAAGATCAGTAGGTGACCAGGAATCTTAAGTATATTTGATTTATATATGGAACAATGTTACTCAGGTTGCTACATGAACAGTTCATTGGAAAGTGTTAAGAGGAAAAGCAAGGACGTTCAGTTTAGAGGCAATTAAAGTACTCCAGGGGGAAGATGAGGATGGTCTCAACCTGAGAGTTAGCAGTGGAGATAAAGAGGAGAGGGTAGCTTCAGCATTATTTCCCAGAAGTTGCAGTGAAATTAGATTGAGAGGGCGAAAGAAAAGCATGAAGCAAGGATGACTCCCTTGGTTTTTAATCTGAGCAATTGGTTGAGTGGAGATGACAAACAGAATTGTGTGATCCTCCAGTTAGATCCAGCCTCTTGGGTGCAAAAGGATATTCATGATTCATTATGTAGCAATACCTCTGTGTTCCTCAGTTCAGTAAATAACATAACCGTTCCAACAGTTGTTCAAGTTAAAAACTTAGGGATCCCCTCTTCCCTTTATCTCCTCCACACCAAAATCCATTAGCAAATCCTGTGGGTTTTACCATAAAATTATCACAAATCTGAGAGAACTCCTTCCTGCTTCCGTTGATTGGTATACCACAGAGCAGCCAGAGTAAGAGTTGAGTTTACATTGATAGTATCACTGTGTAAGGATCAACACTCTATAAAAGCTTTCTATTATACTTAAAAATGGAACTTCTCCTTTGAAGGCTCTACCTTCTGTCTATGCCGCCAAAGTCATCCCCTACCAGCCCTTCTTGTCCACTTAATTGTAGCTCCTCTGGTTTTCATGAAGTTTCTCTATCACTGTGAGATCAGTTCAGTCTCATGACCTTCACTTTTGCCATCCCATCTGCCCATAATGCACTGCCCCTGAAATCTATTGACTTGTTCACTTCACTCAAAACCCCACTCAAATTTTGTGCAAAGTGGCTTTCTCTGATCTCTTTATATGAAATACTCCCTTTCCACATAACTCTATCTCCATGCTCTACTTTAATACTGTTTATAGTGTTTATTATTATTTGAAATTTTCATTATTTATTTGCTTCCTTTTTTAACTTTTAATTAAAAAAATCTTTTTAATGTTTATTTATGTTTGAGAGACAGATGTGAGTGGGGGGGGCAGAGAGAGAGAGAGAGAGAGAGAGAGACACAATCTGAAGCAGGCTCCAGGTTCTGAGCTGTTAGCACAGTTAGCACAGAGCCTGATGTGGGGCTCGAACTCACAGACTACGAGATCACAATCTGAGTCAAGGTCGGATGCTTAACTAACAGCCATCCAGGTGCTCCTGCTTCCTTCTTTTTTTTGTTTTTGTTTTTGTTTGTTTTTTTTTTTTTTGAATGTTTATTTATTTCTGAAAGAGAGACAGCACGAGCAGGGGAGGGGCAGAGAAGGAGACACAGAATCTGAAGCAGGCTCTAGGCTATGAGCTATGAGCACAGAGCCCAACGCGGGACTTGAACCCATGAGCTGTGAAATCATGACCTGAGCCAAAGTCAGATGCTGAACTGACTGAGCCACCCTGATGCCCCTGTTTGCTTCCTTGTTAAAGATAAATGCCCCCAATGGAATGTAACACTCTGAGTCAGGGAGGGGCTTTTTCACTCCTGTAACCCCAGTGGCTACAACAGTTGCCAGCATGTAGAACATGTTCAAGACATTTTTATACACAGATTGATTCAAGTAGATGTTCTTTTCATTATATGATTCAGATTCTTACTAGTAACAGAGCTGGAATAAAATATAAGTTTTCCTCATTTCCTTCAATTATATTCCATTGGCAGATTATCACAATTTGTAATTATACATGTAATTATTCTCTGTGAGATGTTTTTGAAGTCTACAAGCAAAAGGAACCTGCCTATTTTGTTCACTGATGTATCCTTCTTAATTTCCACTATTCCTGAAATATAGTATATGCTTAATAAATATTTATTGAATACATGAATAAATAAATTCAAGAATATACACATGAAAAATTGATACCTTTCAATTTGTAGAGAAACAAGAAAATGGAATTAGAATGAGTTCCCTAAGATGCTGTCCACAGGTGGCCCTGCTTCTTTAAAGCTAGCTATGAATATACTGCCCTCTCATGGTCCACTTCAGACTAAATTAGAAAAGGCACACTATATACATTCCATTATTATGTAAATTTTATTCTAAAAGGATCCCTTCTGAAAGATAACTATGCAACCAAAATTTACCAAGAGGGGCTTTTTAGACTTGTGGATGAAATTCCCATTGCAATGTACCAGGTAATAAGGCTGTACATGACAGTACAATTGTAACTAAACCTATTGTGTATATCTTTCAGCCTGCATGATTTTTAAAATGCTTTCAGGATTAAAAAATAAAAGGACCTTGACCACAGAGTTTCAATATTAAAGATGGTCAGAATAATACAATAAATCCCTAGGCACCTGGCTATCAGCACAACTCCCTGCTTATTTGAAATATCTTTGTTTGCTTTTCACACTAACACCAGTCTAACTGGGAACAATCAAATAATCAATTCTACAAAGGTGACTTTTTAAAGAACACGAATATATGTGAGCCCTGGGAGTTGAGGTAGAGATGTGGGGAGAGGGAGGTAGAGAAAAACTTGAGCTTTTGTGCATTCTGAGTGCTATACTGTTTACCCAGGGAGAAAGTAGTATTTTAGTTCTGCTCTTCCATTTCTCAATCCAGTAATGTGACCTGCATTAATGGTGGTCTCAGAAGGGAAACATGAGCAAAAACAATGGCAGAAGGAGCCAATTTAGGAATAAAATAATTTGCATTTGTATAACACTGTGTTTTTTGTTTGTTTGTTTGTTTGTTTGTTTTTGTTTTTTTCCTCCCTAGGTAACCAAGCACTTGCCTGACACAAATCCTTCCCTTGAAAAAGGTCATTTTGACATCCCTGATGACTTCTGAATTGTCTCTCTCCAACAAAATGACTTACCTTTTCATGCATTCGGTCCCATGCACATTCTTCCTCTTCTCTCTCCTCACCACAAATCTAGTCTAGTATAAATAAGCTAATTATAGAAATTCTGAGTATGAAGAGATCCTTAAGGGTCTTCTGCTCCAAAAGTTTGCAGGCAGACTTCCTCTTAATTTCTAAGTAAAAGTTAATGGCAGAAACTCTAGAAAAGTGTTTTTTTATTTGCAGAAACCCATTGAGTATGTTGGATTCCTAAGATATATCCCAGACACTCTTACAATAGGAAATATAGAGTTTCTGAGCGTTGGGGTCAGAAATGCATTTACAGCAAGCATTCCAGGTGATAGATATCCCTCAATGTTTTCCATCTCACGTATTAGCTGTTTTCATATTGTTGAGGTTACACAATATTTTAAACATTCAAAAAGTTAAGAAACAATTAGAAAGAACTGTCAGCTAATGCAATATTCAGATTATGCACAAGTAATTTTTTTTGCCATATGAGACAGACACATTTTAAAGAAAATCTTACAGATACATTTAAAACCTCATGACCAGTTTTTGATGTTCCTTCCCTCCCTAGAGTGAACTACTCCCCTGAAGTCCTTGAATATTTTATATTTGAATATTTCATTGTGAATATTTTATTCAAGTGTAACATCATACATAAAATTTCAGAAATCAGAAGTGTAGGCCTTGATAAGTTTCACAAAATGATCTACTTTGTAACCAGCACCCATATGAAGAAAGAGAACATTACCAGCACCTGAGGCACCTGGGTGGCTCAGTTGGTTAAGAGTCTGACTCTTGATTTTTGGCTCAGGTTGTGAGATCAAGCCCTTCATGGGGTTCTGTGCTGAGTGCATAGCCTGCTTGAGATTTTCTCTTTCCTTCTCTCTCTGCCACTCCCCCACACGAATAATGGAAAACAAAACACTACCAGCACCTCTGTAAGACCCTTTCCTGGGTTATATCTCCCCTGGTGTCCCAGATGACACCCTGGAATGTTTACTTCTAAGCCCTTCATGGAAGGGTCTTAAATTTTCCCTTTTGTTTGTTTCCCCACTATAGCACGACTCACAAGAGGTTTACTCTGCTTTTCAGGAGTACTTGACTTCTTATCTTTCCACTATTATATGTTTAATATGTGCCTAGTGATTCAAAGTGGAAACCAGTGTGTGGTGATCTTGTTTGTTTCTGTCATTCTGTTAGCCTGGGATTTGTTCCCCTCAAATCCTGCCTGTTTCAGACTCTCTACAATGCCATTACAAGATTCTTTGTGTGTGTGTGTGTGACTATTTTTAAGAAGTTTTACATTTTAGGTTTATAGAAAAAGGAAAGAATAGAGTTCCCATATAACCTTCTCTCTGCCCAGTTTCCCCTATTATTAACATCTTGCATTAGGGTGACGTATTTGTTACCATTGATGAGCCAGAAATGACAAATTACTAACTGAAGTCCATAACTTACATTAGGCTTTACCCTTTGTGTTGAACTTTCTATGAATGTTAACATATGGACAGTGTATGATACCATTACAGTATCATCCAGAAAAGTTTTACTGCCCTAAAAATCCTCTGTGTCCCACCTATTCAGCCCTCCCTCACCCCAAACCCTTGCAACCCCTGATCTTTTTACCGTAGCTCTAGCTTTGCTTTTTCTAGAACGTCATATAGTTAGAATCATAAAGTACATAGCCTTTACAGATTGGCTTCTTTCACTTAGTAATATGTATTTAAGTTTCCTCCATATGTTTTTAGTGGCTTAATAACTCCTTTTTATTGCTGAATAATGTTAACCTGTATGGATATATGTTATTTATCCATTTACCTGCTGAAAGCCATCTTGGTTGCTTCAAAGTTTTTACTATTATGAATAAAGCGGCTATTAACATTTATGTGCAGGGTTTTGTGCAGATATAAATTTTCAGTTCACTTGGGTAAATACCAAGGAGTGGGGTTGTTAGGTTCCAGGGTATGAATATATTTCATTTTGTAAAATATTGCCAAACCATTTTCAAACGCAGCTATACCATTTTGCATTCTCATTAGCCATCAATGAAGCATACTGCTGGTCCATATCCATACCAGCACTTGGTGTTGTCAGTGTTTTAAAGTTTGGCTATTCTAATAGGTTTAGTGGTGACACAATGTTATTTTAATAATTTTCAGTTTTCTAATGACATATGACATGGAACACTCTTTCATATGCTTATTTGCTCTGTGTCTATCTTCCTTGGTGAGGCGTCTGTCCAGATTTTATGTCCATTTTAAAAAATCAGATTATTATTATTATTGAGTGTTAAGACTTCCTTGTGTATTGTAGATAACAGTCTTTATCAGATGTCTTTTGCAAATATTTCTTACAATTTATGGCTTGTCATTCTCTTGGCATTGTCTTTCACAGAGCAGAAGTTTTAAATTTAATGAAGCCAGAATTCTCATTTTTTTTTCTTTCATGGGTCATGCATTTGTTGCTCTAAGAATTCATTGCTAAACCCATCGCCTGGATCATCTCTCTGTTACATTCTAGGGCTGGGATAGTTTAGTATTTTACATTTCTACCTATGACCCATTTTGAATTATTTTCTGTGAAAGACGTAAGGTCTGTGTCTAATTTCATTTAGGTTTGCTTTGTTTTATATGTGGATATTTTGTTCCAGCATCATTTGTTGTAAGACTCTTCTTTCTTAAATCTATTACCTTTGCTCCTTTGTCAGAGATCAATTTGTGTGCGTTATGTCCGGACTCTCCATTCTGTTCCTTTGATCTATTTGCCTATCTTTTTGCCAGTGCTGTCTTGTCTTGATTACTGTAGCTTCAGGTCAGGCAGTGTCAGTCGTCTGACTTTGTTCTTCTCTTTTGATATTGCTTTGGCTATCCTGAGTTGTTTGGCTTCCCTCATAAATTTCAGAATCACAAAATAACTTGCTGGGATTTTTTTATTGCAATTGCATTGAATCTATAGGTCAAGTTAGGAAGAACTGACATCTTTACAATATTGAGTCTTCTCAGTCTTGATTATGGAGTATTTCTCCATTTATTTAAATCTTCTCTGATTTCTTTCATCAGATCTTCTTGAAATTTAAATAGTAACCAACTGTTTTGGTTGTTCTCAGCAAGATTATTGGTGTATTTAAAGCCTTTCTGTTACAGCTGGAAGTGGGTTATTCTCCCAGACTGTACTTAAGGTCCCTAAAGCTTGACATCCATTGTAATGCAGAAATAGATTAGAATTTAATATAAACTATTATTTATAGAATTTATATTGATAGAATTTAATATAAAATATAATTTAATATAAAGAACCACACACATTTCAGGGTTGACAATGAGTTTAAGTCAAGTACAGAACATAAAATCAAATGCTTTGGAGTTATACAATGTGGGCTCAAATCCTTGATCTAATATTTGCTATAAAACTCTGACCAGTTATTTGGTATCTGTGAGTATCAGTTCCCTAATGTATGCCCAAGTATATAAACATGATCAATTCAATATGGTTTGCTAGGAGTAAATGGTAAAGCACGTTTAAATTGCTTAATGCATAATAGGTAGTACTCAAAATATTATTTTTACATGTATTTTATCATTGATTATGGATTTAAGTAAATCAGGCATTTGGATAACTCAAGCATTTTGTCATTGATTGTGGACTTTGATAAAGCAAGCATAAATAAGCAAATAAGAAATATTTTTTATTCTTTTTGCCAAAGAGATCTGACACTATGCCAGGGATGCGGAAATTTTTCTGCTCAGTCACTAGAATAAACCCTGAAGAGATGTCACGAAGATGCTACAAATATTGCAATCAACCATTTACTCATTTCAGGAAGTCCACTGCCCCCAGACTATCTTCTGGTATTCAAGAATTTAGGTAATATGTCTACTTTTAATACTATCACCAAGTTATGAAACTTAACTGTGACTCTTTGCATGTACTCAGTTCCCAGTGCTAGTAAATATATTTTACATTAGAAATATCTCTGGATACTGACCCACTTTGGCATTTCCACTGTCTCAACTTGGGCTATCACCATATTTTACCTATTTGTTTTCTAACAGCTCTGACATTTATATCTTCTCCCATCACAGGGTGTTCTCTGCACAGTTGCTAAATTTTTAATTTATATAAAACATAAAAATAAACATTTAACTCATGACCTACAACTATTTAATTGCCTCCTACCTTGTGTACCATCTTAGTTCCCACATATCCTGCATTGAAATGATTTAAAGTCAATCTCAGAGTTAATACTTTTTATTCCCAGCCTAGTCCAGTCACTAATTCATCCTGGTTTTAGCACTGAAATTCTCACATGCCAGGAAAACCTTTATTTCAAGGAAAACTGGCATGATTTGTCATCCTAGATACACTGAATCAGACTTTCTGGTGGTAGATCCAGAAAACTATGTTTTTGAACATGCTTCTCCAATGATTCTTATTCACAGAAAATGTCGGTGAGCCACTGGCCTAAAAACATATAATCTCCATTTTTGCATTATATAATGTCATTTTGGACATAATTTTATACAATTTCTCTGTTTAGTATTGTCTCGCACACCAAACATATGACCTCCGTGACATTAAAGACAATGCTACTTATTTTTTAATCCACGATGACTAAAGACAGTCGAATCTCATTATTAAAAATAAATATATGAATATAGTATGTACTTCGATTTTCCTATGGGGTAATTTTTTTTTTCTTTTTAAGTTTGGCAAAATGAATGGATGTGAGCGAGGATGACTGAAATTCGATATTAAATAATTTAAATTTTCTTTTCTTGATTTCCACTAACTAATATGTTGTTAATCTGTTATTTACAATGAGTGTCCATGTAATGAAATATCTTTACCCATGTTCTGGTCTAAGTCCTATTTGAGTCTCTGTTGAATGAATCAACACACAAAAATTGTGAATACCATGCTAGTGGCCACATACAAGTATATGCATACACTGCTTAAAAAGCAGAATAGCCTCGGGGTGCTTGGGCGGCTCAGTCAGTTAAGCGTCTCACTCTTTACTTTGTTTTATTTTTAACATGTATTATCAAGAGACAGAGAGAAACAGAGCATGAGCATGGGAGGGGCAGAGAGAGGGGAGACACAGAATCTGAAGCAGGCTCCAGGCTCTGAGCTGTCAGCACAGCACCAGATGCAGGGCTCAGACTCACAAACCGCGAGATCATGGCCCTAGATGAAGTCGGACACCTAACCAACTGGGCCACCCAGGTGCACCTTAAGCATCCCACTCTTAATTTTGGCTCATGGGATGATCTCACGGTTCATGAGTTTGAGCTCCATGTCCGGCTCTGTGCCCTCAGCGAAGAGCCTGTCTGAGATTTTGTCTCCCTCTCTCTCTGTCCCTCCCGTGCTAGCTCTCTCCCTCTCTCAAAATAAATAAAAATAAGCTTTAAAAAAAAAGCAGAGTAGTCTTTAGACAAAGATATTTAGAAGAGAATGTGTTTTCATTTAAGTGCAACAATTAAGGTATTCTTTTTTGAAATATTATGCCATTATTCTCATTTAAAAGATCACAATCGTTATACAATTGAACATGATTTCTTAGTTATTTTGGTAACAAATGTGAATTTGTAATATCACAAGTGATCAAACTCTCTGATTTTCTTTTTACATTTGAGCATGGAAATACTAAATAAATTCAAAAGAGTATCCTTCTTTGGGTTAAATACCATGAAAAATGTATACATAAAAAAATAAATCTCAAACCCAGTGCTTCTTTTCAAGCATCATTTTGGCTTGAAATCCCAGAATTAAGACTTGGATGGGACATAATTTTAGGAAATGGCTAAAAATACCTTAAATTCCCTGGCAAGTCCTTAATGGATATTTACTTTAAGATTTTTCTCATAGGACGTTTGCTCATAAGCTATGTATTGGTCTTGCAAAAATTATTTGAGGATTTTGGAACCATAAGAGTGATTAAGTTAAATCTCAGTCAGCAATGTCTTCGTGGTATTTCAGACAGCGATCATTTTCATACAACACATAAGTCCCTCCATTCATGGTGGCTCCTAATAGTATGAATGAATAAACACTGAATGGTTACCAAAGTCCAAATAGCCAACATTTAGTTGAGTAATTCAATTGAATAATTTAACAAACATTCACTGTATGTGGGTTTTTCTTTCTTATCCTATACTGTTTTGAGCCTAGGAATACAACAATAACTGTAGCATAGAAACTGTTATGGGAAATATTGGGAGAGAGATACCCCCAAACACATGAAACCCGTATTTCTCCAGGATCGCAATAAAAGTAAACACTTCTTGTTTTTGGTTCTGCTTCCATGTTAACACCCTATTTTCTTTTGATATCTAGATCTGACTTGATTATGTAATGAATCATCCAAACTGCAACACCCTGATAATTAGAGCCACTGGACACACACACACTCATAGATACATAAATACACACATGTATACTCATGAAATATTTATTTACAAAATGCTTTAATGTTTATTTTTGAAAGAGAGAGAGAGAGAGAGAGACAGAACACGAGCAGGGGAGGGGCAGAGAGTGAGGGAGACACAGAATCTGAAGCAGACTACAGGTTCTGAACTGTCAGCACAGAGCCCAATGTGGGGCTCTAACTCAAGAACCACAAGATCATGCTGAGCCAAAGTTGGATGCTTAACCCACTGAGCCACCCATGTGTCTATGAAGCATTTATTTATTGAGTTAAATTGATGTTATTATATTGGTACATTGAATTGGATTTAAAAAAATGAACCATTATGCAATTAACTAATTTTCTACTTAAAGCACTTCTGTTATTGATACAACTTGGCATCATTTACCAGTTTAGGAAAAAATAAGTGAAATTAATTTAGAACAGTTGTTTCATCTAAATATAAAGTTATGTTTCAGAAGGTTATATAGAAACATATTTCCAGCAACTACAAATGTTAAAGCGTTGTCTTCTGAAATAGTTCTTCAGGTAACTACGAACATTGAAATATATGCCCATGCTTGTTTAGCAGATTTGTTTCTTTTGCTTTCCATGTCCTATGATTGATATACTATGATTGCTATCCCATGAGCCACATGGAAAATGGTAAATATTTGAGTATATTGTGAGTTCATCATTATGTACATTATTGAAATAGAAATCTGGTACTTTTTTATTAAAAAGAGAACTATAATTTTCTAGCTTATTCAACTGAACTTCTTACAAAATCAAAACTAATTCAAAACTCAAAGATGAGGGGCACCTGGGTGGCTCAGTCGGTTAGGCATCTGACTTTGGCTCAGGTCATGATCTCACGGTTTGTGGGTTTGAGCCCTGCATCGGGCTCTGTGCTGACAGCTTGGAGCCAGAGCCTGCTTCAGATTCTCTGTCTCCGTCTCTCTGCCAGTCCCATGCTCATGCTCTGTCTCTCTCTGTCTCTCAATAATAAATAAACATTAAAATAAAATTATAAAAAAACTAAAAGATGAATAAAAAGTTGTAAAATTACATTATAGTGGTACAGATTTTCATCAGACACGCTAAGATCACACAGCAAAAGTGTTCCTTAACTAATGTGCCTTGCATATGGTCTACTCAGTCTCTCTTTCTTAGCAATTATTTTCTGGTTCCCACTAACTCTTGAATGATGGATGGCCTAGTAGCTCCATGCATTTCAGGCCCCCATGGCATGAACCTTGCAACAGTTGCTTGGTGTTCAAGTGACTAGTAGAAGCAGCAGGATTAAATACTTCTTTACCAGCATTCAACATGAAGGAGCTAGCTGGTCTGAACCAGGTGTTTCTGAGCACATTTTGCTGTGTTAAATGGTGTCTTGCATACTTAAATGAAGGGTGTGAACCACCTTGTATATGGTTAAAATGATCACATGTGCTCTGTCAGGTTTAACCACATGTGAAATTAAAAACCATTTTCATTACACATGTATTTCACATGATAATATATAATACCTTAGCAGAAACTGAAAGTTCAACATGGACTTTTACAAATTACATCTCAGTTTATTTCAATGCAATTAATAATAATAGTGCTCAATTAAAAAAAAATGAAAAATCCAGGGCACTTGCTAAACCTGATGGAATTTGGGACAACAGTGAAACTGGGATATAAGTCACCATATCACTGATCTACCCCCGTATCACTTATTCTCATTTTAAGAAGTAGCTCACATAAGTCCCTGTGAATCATAAATGATGTTCCTTCTACTTTGTGTGATGATTCTCCAGTTTTAGTGCTAAAGCTTCCTGGCCACGTGTTCTTTGCTTCTTGTCCTGGCATCCATTCTCTTGCAGCAATTTCTGCTGCTGTCATTCCCTCTCAGCGGTACCCGTGCTGACATTGCTGTAAGCAATCTCCTCTGGTTGCCAAATTTTAGTGAGGAATACATACCTTCCTTCCAATTATGTTAAACTTTATTATTAGACTGGGAAGCAAGGCAGCTCACACTCTAAGTTTCCTACAGTGCTTTATTTTTGCACATTTATTCAGTTCATTATATTTCTTCTGTCTTTAATAATTTGACTCAAATTCCCTGGAGACATAAATCAAGAGATCGTTTGAATGATTCCACTTTCTCATTTTTAACCTGAATTTCCATGTACTTGTTTTGAGATGGATTCCTTCTTTTACATGAGCTCTGCTTGGAGATTAAGAGTTAGCCGATGCCTTCCGACTTCTTAATTCATAATCCTGGAGAACAGCTATCACCCGACACATCTCATCCTGGACCCTCCAATAAAAGCAAATGATGACTTTTGCAAATCAAGTTTCAGGGAAGCAGACAAATATACTGAAATAAGACTGGATTTACACAGGTTATGTGGCTTAAATTGTTGACCTGGAATCCTGCATACAGAAATAATGGCAGTCCAGTATTGTGATTTATGTTCCCGTTTCAATGAGAATAGGAAGAATGAGTCAAAGAAAGTTATACAAGGAAGATGCTGTTTGAGGTAGATTACTTATGGTAGCTTGATCAGAATTCCTTAAGCAAATAGAAGAAGGAAGGACACTTTAGGGAGAAATCACATGTTTCAGTGAAGTGATATGTGGAAAATTGCCACCTATTTAAAAATTAATGGGTGTTCTGGCAGATAGAATGAAGAGTTTGGGGCAGGAGGCGATAGGAGTTAAGATACTGTCAAAGATTTTGCCACTTAAGAAATCTGGACTTTATTTGGTTTGAAGAAGCAAGCAGACACGGGTTTGTTTTTTGTTTTGTTTTGTTTTTTTTCAACGTTTATTTATTTTTTTTGGGACAGAGAGAGACAGAGCATGAACGGGGGAGGGGCAGAGAGAGAGGGAGACACAAATCGGAAACAGGCTCCAGGCTCTGAGCCATCAGCCCAGAGCCTGACGCGGGGCTTGAACTCACGGACCGCGAGATCTTGACCTGGCTGAAGTCGGACGCTTAACCGACTGCGCCACCCAGGCGCGCCACACACGGGTTTTTAAAAAGGAGAGTGGAATATATACTCAGAGCTGTACAGTAATAACTCTTATAGCAGTTTAGTTAATGAGTAGAAAATGGGGTAAGTCCAAAGCAAGTAATCTTACTAGCAAGCAATTATTCTGAAAGATAGTCTTATATTATGGACTTCCAGGTGTCTGAAAATTCTGAGTAAGGGGTCTGACCATATGTGTTTTCAAAAAGAATGGTCAATTATATAAGCAGTCAGAAGGTCAGAAAACTATAGAGGCATCCTTTCAGTATTCAGGCTAAGAAGACCGATATAATCTCTTCTTTGTTGGTTTGAGAGATAATAAATTGAGTCAGGATCTGATGTCAGGGAAGGGTAGCAAGATACCTTGGGTAGAAAGAAATGGGACCACCAGATCAACTTATGCAACAAATCAGGTAATCCAGTGGTCCTAATTATGACTCAACAAATGGCGAATTTGCAGTGACATCCCTCCTGTGAACGCCCTAGGGCTGTAAACAAACAGAGGTAATATTTTTGATCTGGAATACCCATTAACATAATAGTAAAGGAATACAGGGGGCTTATCTTCCCTTGCATCATGAAAAGCTAAATTGATGAGAAAAGGGTCCAAGGACAAGCCAGTAGCAAATAAAGTAACCCTTTGGAAAAACAAAAAGCACCTTGAGAAATGCTTGGTTTATTGTAAGAAACATGAAGGCAGCATCCTTGGATGAGAGATTCTTCTGGTGACAGGTAATATGCAGGCTTGAGTCATTCGATTGTAATGTTTAACCGAATTGTGACCTTATTTTTCTCCCAGAAGACAAATTAAGGATAATGATGATGATGCAACAAGCATGATAATAAGAGCTTAAGTATATGGAGTGGTTAATATGTGCCAGAAACTCATCTAAATGTTTAATAAGCATTGTTCATTTCAACTTTTGTGATAGATAAATAAATAAGTAAGCAATAGATGATAGGTAGATAGATAGATAGAGAGATGCTAAAATAGATGATCTATATTAACCAAATTTTTGAGTAGGTGATTTTTTTTTTAATTGACTAAATCTAACTGTCTTGCATACTATTAGCCTTGATCCTAGAATCTGTTTCTGCTATGCTGGTGATCTGGATTTAATCTTCAAACTTAGTCAAATATGTTAAAGCAATGATTAGGCCAGCTGAGACTATAAGCTCTCCAGGGAAAATCAAAGCAATCCTTAAATGTGTATTTAATTCCCAAACATATGGGGGCTTTTCTAGAGTCTTTCTGCTTCTGGTTTATAGCTCAATTCCACTCTGACCGGAGAACCACATTTCATGGTGTCAGGCCTTTGGAATTTGTTGAACCTTGGTTGATGACCTAGCATATGGGCGATTTTTTGGAATGTTGTTTGTGTACTTGGAGCAACTGTTTCAGTTGCTCTTGCCAATTGTTGTGTGCATATATCATTTAGATCAACCTTGTTTTGATCAGATCACTGTAACATTTTAGTTTGTTTTATCAAGTGCTGAGAAAGGTATTTGAAAAATTTACCAGATTAGCTTGTATTCGTAGGGTTGTTCTTTCAGTCCTGTTATATATGTTCAGTTTAGGTTTATATTCTTGTTGAGTTCAAACATTTAACGTTATGAAACACCTTTGTTTCTTTTTATCGTACTGTAATTTTCTTCCTGTAGTGGTATCTACTTTATTAGTTACACAGGCTTTCTTTTTAGCTATTGTTTATGTGCTATACCTTTTCTCCATCATTTTTTGTGTCTATTTTTTAAAAATATTCCTCATGTAAACAGAACATTGTTGTGGTTGTAGCTACTTGTCTCCTCTGTCTTTTACCTAGAGTATTTAGTCAGATTATCTGTCATACTCTTAGGATTTATTTTGTGACTCAATTTACCATCTTGCCATTACCTTTTGACATGTGTTCTTTGTTTCTATTTCTCACCTTTTTCTTTGCTTTAGTATTTTAGAGTATTTTCTTCCTCTCCAATATTGGCTTGTTAGTTATGCATAATTTTACCATAGACCCTAAAGATTACAAAACACATTCTCACCTTAGGGCTTTAGAGCACTTGCACTACATTATTTTCCTCTCCCCCACCATTTTCATGATTATTGTTTATTAAATCAATGAAAGCTTGAGAGCAAGATTCAGCTCAAAGCAATTTGTATTCAAAATAATGGTTATGTGTTGATTTTTTTTCAGTCCATACTTACTGATTCTGTCGTGTGTGTGTGTGTGTGTGTGTGTGTGTAGAGTAGAGTGAAGGATTATGCCCCTAGAACAAAGTACTGACAAATACAAGGCACGGGACCTGATAGTAAGAAGAAGAAACTTGTTGGGTTTCCTTATCAATTCAGAGTGTTAAAGTGTATTTATTTGGGGCTATGTGCCAGATACTGTACTGGACTTTGAAGATTCAGTAGAGAAGAAGAAAGACATATTCACTGGTTTTGTAACATTGCATTCTAACAGGGAAAGAGATACAAATCAAGATGCACATGCAATCTAATTCAGTTATTATGTTTCATTTGCTTGTTTAAAGAAACAAACGGATGCAGTAGGAAGAAGAAATGTGGCTGAGGCCATTTTAGGGTCATCACAGAAAGTGTCTCTGACTGTAGAACACTAATCCCCTTATCTCAAGGATGAAACAAAAAAGCTAACTAAGCAAATAGGCAACGTGTGGTTCATTTGAGGGGCGAGAGAATCTATTGCTTGTTTTCCAGTCTCTGTAACTGATGAGTGTCCTTGGCAAGAGATGATGATGTTCCAGAGTGATATGACATTCTGGAACAGACAAAACTATAGTGATTGAGAACAGGTCAATGGTTACCAGGAGTTAGGAGCGGAGGAAGGTTGACTCAAAGGACAGTATGAGAGCAATTTTAGAGAATAAGAAAACTGTATCCTGAATGTGACTACATGAATTTATACATATGCTAAAAGTCTACATTAAAGAAAAAAACCTTTACAAAAAAAATCAATTATACTGTATGTAAATATAAGAATAACAATGAAAAAAGTGCTTTAACAACCCAATAATCCTCAGAACCGTTGTCTTCAAGGCATGAAAGTGGTCCACAAGATACAATTCAATTTGTACAGATTCTTGTTGATAAATTACTCAATAGTCATAGACTGCCCTCTATGTCCTTGTTTATTTTGTAATAAAGTTCTACACAATATTGAATTTAACACATTGGGAGCCACATTTTATTAATTGTATATGTACAATTTTTGAAAGAGATAAAGGAAGTAAATTAGGAAACTAGTTTCAGTGTATGGTATGTAAATAAACTCATAATACTATTTAGTAATGATACTGAAACATTTCTTATAGTTTAATGGGAAGTAATTTACAACCTCAAGCAAGCTGACGTGTTCCTCAAATATATATTGTTTCCTTGAAATTGTATTATATATCATATTGCATTTATATCTTGTGTATCATACACATCATAGTACATATCATAATCCATGAGATTGAGAGGTAACAATTCTTTATTTGGTGTAATTGGGTAGGAATTTAAAGATGGCTCTGAATCTAGTGTCTCCGAGTAGGTGTACGTGTGGGGTTTGTATGCAGACACTGAGTATTGCTGAAGCAGGGATCTTGGGCCCCATGTCACAAGACAACAGAAAATCTTATTCTCCTGCTTGACGTGCCATAAACATAAAGAATGCAAACCTATAGACATATCTGTATTGCAAATTATTATTTATATAGCACTTCAGCTACTGGTTTGTATCTTCCATGACAAGAGTATGTTTTTTATTTGTTTAATTATCCTCAACACTCCCAGGTTATTGATGGATTGCATGCTTTCAACAAAAGTATATTTAACTGAATGGATGGTGAACGGATGAATAGATGGATTGGTTAAAGAATTAATTAGTTAAAAGAGTAGTAGTTATCTCCCTTCTCACTTTTTGTTTACATTCCCAGTAGGATCTAGTAATATTATTGGACATACATATTAGGATATAGATGGGTAGATTGGTAGATAAATAGATCCCACTATATCTGTCGTATACAAATTTAATAGTTTAAGCCTTTAAGAATAAATGATACTATTAGGAACCTTGGGAAAAATATGAATGTGTCTGTGTGTGTATATACACTTATATAAATGCATACATGTATATGGGTATATATATTCATATTCATATATATTCATATTCATATATATATTTATATAAATGTATATATTCATATTTTCCCAAAGCTCCTACTAACATCATTTACTCTTAAATATATTGAATCATCTTATATAGAACACATCAACATTTACAGTGAAATTCTGCTACTAAAGCTACTTAGAGCCCCTTCTCTACTTTTTTCCCCCCATTTTCCAGTCTATTATCTTTTGTAATAAGTAATTTCCTTCCAGGTACAGGTGACTCATTTTATCTGAATCAAAGTGATTTCAAGGTTCAGTCTGGATTTTGCTGATGTGCCTGGTTTCAAATATTGAGTCATTCACTTTTTGGCAGAAGAGCCTTGCTCAGTGCCAAGTAATTTAGAAAGCTAGAAGGAGCTCCAGTTGGAAGTCAGGCAGAACACAATCAGATGCCAAGTTTTCTTTTTCTATGAAACAATAAAGCTGGTAAATGAAAGTGAATTTTGCAGATCTTTACTAGTAGGAACAAATGTGATTCAAAAGACCCAAGCCAAAAGCCTCTCCTGCGCAGTGGGCATTAGCACTCACTTTTATCATTTCAGGCCCTAGTCTGGTGCCTGGCTTAAAGGAGGCATTCAGTTAGGGGGTGTTGTTCAATTCAGATGTTTTGTGCCTCATTAGGGTATTTCATTTCTGCTGCCTCCACATATAAATCATTGTATCAGATAATCTACCTCTTAGTTGAGCTCAATGACCCTGCTTGCCATTTTCTCTGGAATTTTCTGTATCTCTTTAAACTCTTCCTGTTACTATTTCTGGCTTAATTGTTAGCAGTGGAGTTCTACAAGAACTGCATAGAGTTGTAAAATAACTAATTACCAATACATATTCATCGGTGTGATTTTATTTAAAAGCAAATGAATAGCATCAGATCATCATGCTCTCTGGAATCACAGAATTAAATTACAAACCATGATTTAGATTTGGACAACAAATAAGACAAAAAGGAAAAAAAAGTGAGTGTGAATTGATCTATTATTTTGCATCTATGATTTTGCAGTCACAGCAAAGTTGTTTGGATTGTAATAGAAAGGCTATAGGTATATTGCATTTTAAAATGGCTCTTGACCTTTTAAAGGAATAGTCTTATTTAATGGTGATGGAATTCAATCAAGACAGACGTTGTTATGCCCAGAATTCGTCATCCCCAAAGACCACCAGGGAGCCGAGTCCGATGCAAAAGCAAAAGAGCCTTTATTCGAGCTAGCTCCAGCTCAATCCCCTACCTGCACCGACGCAGCGGTGAGATACCAGGGAGAGAGAGCGAGTTTCAAAAGGACAAAAGTTTTATAGGGGTCTAGGGGCAGTTGGTGAGGTAATGGCTGTGGCCTCAGCCGATTGGCTGGGGAAGGTTCGGAGTCCTGTTAAGCAGGTCAGGAAGTTTGATCAGGAAGTTTGAACGGGTGAGCAGGAGGTTACTCAAGGGGAGGCGGCGCGGTCTGAGGTTTCTGCGATTTTCCCGGGAAAGGGGTCATGTCGGGGACATAGTCACTCAAGGTGGAGGACACAGAACAAGATGGAGTCGGCCGGCATAGGCTCGCCCTTTCAACGTCAAAACTATTTTAGTAGGACTAATATAGTACATAACTACATCATGGGGGAGAACAGCCTCAGCATCCCTTTTGAATGAAAGTATTCTGAGGCTTGTGGCATTTCACAAATTAAACACATAAAAATAATGTCGGATGCTCAAAAAACAACCACCTTGTTTAAAAATTCTCAGCACTGAGAGCTTTGAGTTTCACATTTAGTGGCAGTGTAACCTGGACTTTGTTTCTACTTGGACCAGATTCCAGAACTGTGCCTGAGAACACAGGGACAGTTTTAAATCACTCTTAGATGTTGAGCATCTAGGAACCTTTTTAAAATGCCCAATACCTTGCCAAATTGTGCAAAATATCTCCCAGGAAGAAAGTAGAAAGACACAGCTTTCAATTATCATTGGCTCCAGAACATGTTAGGTTCTTTCCTAAGGTATAGGTTTTATGCATTCTGAGTTTGCCACAGGGCATACCAACCACCCTCGTTTCAGAACACGCATGCTTTTCCAATGATTTGAAGGTCCACCTCAGATCAGCCTTTGTGAGGTTTCACTTGTGAGGAAATGAATGTATTGGCTATGGTAGATGTTGAATGGTGTCATGGAACAATTTTGAATTTTTCTATATAGAGTTGCTATAAATTGTGTTTCAAGGAATGAGAATGGGGTTTATATAGGCAATCGGGGCTTTGGATCTGTTCTCCTAATGGACAAGCAAGCTACTTAACCACTGTGGGCTTCTCAACAACCTTCTAAATAGGATTTTTGTGAGACTTAAATGAAATAGTATAACAAAATCATTTACAACAGTGTGAGGAGTGATGGAGAGAAGTCATGGTCTGGAGTCAGACTGCAAGCATTCAGATATTGCCATGTAACAGCTGCCCCATTTAAGGGGAGATATGCAAACTTTTTAGATGTCAGTTTCTACATCCATAAAATGGAGGTGAAAATAATACATAGTCCATAGGATGGTTTAAACAACTATCCCATTTAAAGTGTGTGAAGCACACTTAATCATGATACCTAGCACTTAATACATACTCAAAATTTCATATTCCTGCAACATTTTTTTGTGTGTGGATGTATATGATCTTGTCTTGTTTGCTTGCTTGTTTACTTCTTAGGGTAGGGGCTCATAAAATAGTGGCAAACGTGTAAGGTAATAAGGGAAACACAGGACTTAGCTGGGGGGAAAGAACAGTGTCCTGTGACTCTCTTTACCTAGGTAAGTGCTTTGCCCCTAACATTATCATTATTGCCATAATTAACTTCATAAGAAGTTACAATATATGGTTTCACATTGCATTCGTGTGGAGATACTCAACCGAATATTTCGTGAAAGATTTTCCAGGACCTCCATTGAGCTAGTGTTCAGAGTAGCAGTTTCAGGAGATGAAGCGCTCTTGGAGTAGATGTTTTCATCTAGAAAATCAATTAACCAGTGGCAATTCTGGCTCCATCTGAGTGAACGAGAATTTGCGTATGACTCCCTTTCCAAGAAATCATCTCTTTTGGGTGTGCAGAGCACTTCCTGTGAGTCCTCACGACTGCCATTCTATTTGACTAAGATGCCAGTCACGTTAATCAAAGGGAGGTTGGCCACCTGTGAAGATGGGCTGACTGCCCTTTGGGGCAAAGAAATCTGGAGTCCTGGATTTTGTCAGTTCTAAAAGTGAATATTTTCCAGATTACTGCTTTAATGGTGCCAGGTTCATCACTGTTGTTTCTATTTAAAAATAATGATTGGCTTTAGATTTGTCATGCGGACATACCTTAAATCTCAGATTTCTATGGAAATAAATAACATATCGGCTAACAATATAATTAGTTGGAGAAGCAATTTAATACCTCTCTCAGTTACCTGGTTTCCCTAATCTTGCCACTGATGTTGGTCTAATATGGTGTGCTTCTCTTCTAGTCATGTAAAAGTAGGCACTTTTCTTCTCTTGCTGACTTGTCCAGGTATTTTGGCATTAGACCGATATTTAGTGTAATTAACTGATTGTAAAAGAAATCAAACAACCTAAGCTGTATCCATCAGAATATCAGTGCTTGCCATGTGTCAGGAACTTTGTTAAATTCTTTGAAAGCATTTAGAAAACATAGCCCTTAGAGTCAGAGTGGTGATTTTAAATCCTCATTTGTAAATGTAGGTGACAATAATAATGATACTAAGTTCACAAGGTTGCTATATGAATATGAATAGATAATTTGCACATACAAAGCACTTAGAGTAAAGCTGGGCATTTAGAAAAGTGCTCAGTACATGGTAGATATCATTATTATTGTTATGCTGTACCATATTATAATAATCTATAATATCCCATTATATGACATACTACAAAATACTCTATTTAAATATATATATATATATATATATATATATATGCACATATGCATGCATATACACACATGTATATGTATTACACAATACTAGAATGCTAATGTACCCATTCCACAGGTAAAGCAGTTGAGATTTAATGTAGTTAAGAAACTTGCCAATGTCACAAGGAACGTAGAACTCAAACCCAAGCAATTAGCCAGCATGATACTCTATTACTTTTGACTATGCACATGTAGTCAATGAGGCAGATTCTTTCTCTAATAGATTTAACTTATACTTTGAAGAACCAAATAAATGAAGAGATGATATTTCTAGATTAATAAAGCCAAATAGTATTTATCAAAGAAGTGGGAAGCAGAAATTGGTAAATGTAGAGTTAACCCAAAGGCCCAAGTATCTGGTAGGTACATTAATACAAATGTGTAAAACAAAATAGGTATAAGAATGATGAGGCTTATCATCATAACTAGAGAGCACGGGCTTTAATGATACTGATTCTTATCATGTAGAAATGTGAGTATACCGTCACCAATTTCTCACAAAGGGCCCAGCATCCACATATTTATGTGAAAACACTCTGATTTTAAAAATGGGAATTATTTCAAAATAGTTTAAAGCACCGTGAAGTCTAAATAAAGCAGTTCCACAGATTGAATTTGGCCAATGGGCCACCAGTGTGCAATCTCCATAAAATATGCTGTGAAATCACAGACTCCTGAGTGATGAATTCTTCATAAACAGTTGTATTCCTAAAGAGCTGAATACTTTGAACAGCATCTGCCCGTTAATAAGTTCCTCATGTGTGAGGCGCTGCATTTACTGAAAAAAAATTCCATGTGGAGACACAGCCTCACTCAGGTAGTGAATACATCACCATCAAGCCCAGAAATGGAAAAGGAGCTGTAACTGCACTGGGCTATGAATGCCCACGGAGTCTGTTTTTTTCAGGTCTACACAGATATTGTAAGGTAGGGTCCTGGGCATTCACTTATACTTTGCCCCATCATACCCCCAAAATACTTCCACAAATCTTTGGTACTCTATTTGGTTTTAGTTTCTTGATTTGCTTGGGCTGGAGTGTTGCAATAACATCTTTCTAATTTAGTTGCAGTCCTGGAAAAAATGTTCATCCTTGCCTGGTCTTTTGTGTACTGTCTCTAGTTTTCATTTAGTATCCTACCTACTCCATTGATCCTACTGCTAGTAGCTTTGATCCTACTGCTCAACTCAGTGCTGACAGGAGCAAACAGACTCAGCTGGACACACTTACAATATACTCAGTGCATTACCATTATTGCTATCACACGTCTTTGTTTTCTTCGTTGCACGTGTATAGTCTTGAGCTATTTGCTGAAATGTATACTTTCTATGCATAGGGCCTATTAAATAAATTGTGTCATATAAAACAAAGCACAGAACTTAGTTGAGAAAAGTGACTGTTCTTGATAAGTCCTCTCTTGGTCATTTATAATTATGACCATGGTTTTCTCAGTAGGAAGTTAAAAAACAGAGATTTCTGACTGAGCATAGAACGTTAGGAAATTTCCCTTCTTTTAATGGTAATCAGTTCTGAAGTGTGATTAGTACCTGAACTCTGGTCTTTTTTACTACTCCAGTTTTCAGCCCCACATTAGGTCCTATTTTATACTTCTTCCCCTGAGGTCCAAAATCTTGCATGTTTTACAACCAAAGCCAGCGGATTCCTAGTACTGTCCAAAGGAGGAAGTGAAATCATATTGTTTTAAGCTTGGAATAAAAATTAAGCAAACTAGACCACATAAAATAGAAGCTATAGAACTAGATCTTAACACTTCATGTCTTCTAATTAATCTAATGTAGTGGACTTAAAATGGTTCAAAAGACAGACTACAAAATTTAAAGGATTTGCCGGTACATACAAAGATTCTTCCATTTCCTAAAGGGAAATGCAGTGATCATAAGGCAAGATGGAAAACGTTTTAATCATGGCATTAAAACATTAATTTTCTTACCAGGACAATCAGCAACATAGCTAGAATGATAAGTTGAATCCGATTTATTTTCATATATTGTCGTTTATACCAAATACCTTAAAATACTAGGGATACAATAATGAGATAACATTTATTCAGTACTTTGAAGTGAAATTTCTAACTCTTGTGTGTCCCAGCAGATTGATCTGTGATTTCTCTAAAAAGACAACAAGATAAAGTTTATCCTGCCCTATTTTCATCCATTTCACTTTGCTTTTTGCTTTTCATTTCCAATCACACAGAATTTGTTACAAGGAAAACAAGGCAGTGCAGGAAAAGGAAGTTGGCAATGCCAGGGGGAGAGTGATTGCAGATCTTTTAGTTAAACTAGGAACTAAAAACCAAAGATTCAGGCTCAATACTTAATTCACTGAAGGCTTACAGTGGTATTGGGTAAAAAACAATGTCTGGATGGATCTCTGTGGAAAAGTAGTAAAGTTATTTTTTTCTAGTTTTTAAAGTACTGTCAGATCAAAGGGCTAATGTAAGTGCGTTTACCTCTTTTTAATGTCCAAGTTCAGAATACACGGCACTCTGGTATCCTTCCAAGTGTGATGAAGAATTTCTCGCAATACCCTAGCGAGGTCAGTCGAGTTACAGATAGCCCATTGTGGGGAATTTTGCATTACTCCAGAGCATTCTGATAAATGATAAATTTTGCAGTCCGTCAGTAGGATATGTGAAGGTCTCTTCTTTACCGTTTAGCTGGTAACTGATTGGCAATTTTCAATATCACCTGTCCCCACCACCACCATCACTATTTAAGAATGAGTAAAAAGATCTCAAACTATTTGGAGCTCAACAACCACATTAACTGCAGATATTACATGGAACGTGTTAGGTATTTCTAATTTAAAAATAAAAACCATCTTTTAAAGAATGTAGTAAACTGTCTTTTATCAACACCTTTGTCTGGAGAATAAATATTAGACATGGATCATTTGAGCGTTTATGCCACTTATAAATATTGCTTTCACCTTGGATCAAACCCTGATGTTTTCCTTGAAGTCAAGTAGCTTGAAATTGTGCAGGTATTTTTGGTTATAGTCAGGGAAGGTAAAAATGGACAACTATTTTTATGCCTCAAAAAAACCATCCAAGATTTACAAGCGTAGCAACTTTTTCCTCGAAACTTCGTCAAAGATTATCCTCAATTAAGTCAGGTAGTTAAATGTTTGCCATTTATTCCATGTACCTTTAAAAAACATTTTTGTGTAATACCGAACTCAACTATTATGTCTAGAATCCTTTCTCTTAATGAATGCTTCAGCACTAACTGTTGAAAAGCAATTTATTTTTATGAAACTCTAAGGATCAAATCTCAGAAGCCATTATTTATATGATGAACCTATGACTTTCCAAATTGCCTTGAAGTGCTGCACAGAAGTGCTCCTTTTGTCTTTTGTATTTGCTTTATTGCTACATGACGTGTCGCTATTTATTGTGAAAAACAAATCTCAAAGCAAAAAGGGAGGTGTTATTAAATATCTCTGTGCAACATCCGTGATTTCCTTTAACAACTAAACTACAACATCTTAGATGATGCTGTTCGTAACATAATGACATTTAAATGATTCAAAATACTTGTAAAACTTATTTTTCTGATATTATGAAATAGGCTTTACTTTAAAAAATATATTAACAAAGATACAGATTTTGAGATTGTTCTTAATAATATGAATTCACGATAGTCGCGCTTTCGGTTTCGTGGAGGAAGATTTTATTAATTATAAGGGAATGGGGATATAAGGAATTGAAAAATTATAGTAGGCAAAGAGGGAAAGAAGTGTAGAAAAGAACAAAGAAGGCTTAATACATCAGATCGGTACCTACAACATCCAGCGTTCTGGCCGGGAAGCCCCACAGTTGAACAGCTGGTTGGAGTCCCCATTGAGGGTCCTGGGCTGAGAGTCCTTCCCTCAGGTGAGACTTCGAAGTAGCTATTCCCACCAGAGCAATATATATACTACCTGTGTGTGCTTTATGGCTAGTCATTAAGTTTGCCTAAGCACTGCCGAAAGTGAGCTTTACTTTTTTTGTTTTTTGGTATTTGTTTTTTCTGTTTCTCTTCGTATATCACAATCTTAGGAGCTTGGCCCTCTGCATATTCTTCTTTCCTCCTTGATGCATTCCAGGGGAATCAGCCTGGTCTGGCTCAAGGAGGAAGGTGAGGCACATTAAGACCTCTTGGCATCAGGAACAGAAGGGCCACTTCTGATCCCAAGGCGAAATACAGAGGACAAGCCTACTAAGCCCACATGATTGCCTACATGTGCCTCTGGGCAGATATGTGTGACAGGTCACATAAACAACTTCTATACAGAACAGAGATATACCTAAAGCCTTGAACTTTTTTCTTTTAAGCATGTCTAATGGAATTCTCTTGAATTAATGTCTGTGTTTATTTGATACAAACATAGTGAAACGTTTTTAACTTCATTATTAATTTATTTGGTAGGAGTGGGCTGTTTACCCTGAACAGTCTCAAGCATAGTCCACATTTCACTCTCAGAAAGGTTTTAAATGTTGACATTTATCACAATTTACAGAGTAAAATACACAGGAAGCAAATTGCCCAGAATACCCTTCTCATAATATATTGAGAATGCAATTGGCTTGCTTCTCATTTCTGGTAATTAGCTGCCTTAGGTGGGCACAAGGTGGATTTACATTCGGTGGAAACATAATGACCAGATTGTCTAAACCGATAATATGGAAATTCTGCCTGACACATGGTTTTGCAAGAAGAAAACACACCTGAGATAGGATCCATGCCGAGATAGCTGGAATAGAACCGTAGTGTGTAGATACAACTTCATATCATTATGAAAGTCAAATGAGAAGTTCAAAGGGCTATACAGTTTTTCAAGTTTGAAGTATAACTTAATCTTAGTCTATTCATGTTTATCATATGACCCTCCTTTTCAAATAAACCCATTGTATTTTTTTTCAAGCTTGACCTATTAATCCAACTGTTATAGAATGCTAGATTTTATCTGTTACATAGGTACATATGGTACATATATGTGTGTGCATGTGTATGCATGTGGGTATATAAATGTGTATTTATGTATTATATATGTAATGTGTGTTTGTATGTCTGTGTATGGTCAGCAGCATGTCAATTTGGAGATTAAAAGCCAAGCTTTTAATCTAGGTTAAATGTTACCAATACATGATACAAGGTGAGTATTGAGATTGTATTTACCTGTTGAAAAAATACTTTGATCTAGTAGCTCCTAAAATTAGAAGCCTCTTTAAATAGCATTCATTTTATGTTAAGGATGAGGAGATCAAGTCCAAGTGATTATCCAAAGTTAAGCAGTCTGTTTCTGAACTCAGCTCCAGCCCAAGTCTCCTCTCTCCTTCTTAGTCCCTCGCATGACCCCCACCACATATGGGAGAAGATTCTGCAATCTAACCAGTCACATTTAAAAATCAGGCAATATTGTTATATGACTTCCCTCAAAGGTCAGTTCAGCTAAAACTATCCATCTGGTTGTAGCACACACACAAGAAGATGTTCTATATGCTCCTTAGGAACAGGAGTGAAATTTAAATAGTTATGTTAAAGCTCCATAATAATGTAATTATAGTAATAAAATCTGATAAATAAGAAAAAGAATACTTGCTTCCCCAGACTTACCACCTAGGGGTGATAATTCATTTGTGTCCAGAATAATTAATGTGTTGCATTAATTTTTTTCACAAATGAGCATATATCCAAGGTTGTGCATCAAAAACATTATATACATATATACAATACCGATATCTATTTAGAAAATAAAATAAAATAATTATTTTCATTTCATGGAATTTTTTTCTTTGACATATCAAACAGTATCAGCTGTTAATTACCTTTTTCTCTTTTCTTCCAGAAACTTACACTTTGGTTTTTTTTTTGCTATGGTACATCATTTAGATATTCTTCCTTTACATTTTTATAAATGATCCTTTAATTTTCACAAAAGCATTGTTTCTTCTGTTGTATTAACTGTTTATTTTCTCACTGCCTGTGTGTATTTCCCTAGCCTTGCTTGCAACTGTCTTACTTTCTGATTATCTTGAATATAGATGTTAGAGAAAGTGCTGGTAACTAGGCATTTATTTCCAACTGCAAAACTCAGCATAGAAGTTCTTAAATCCCTATCAGGGAGATATTCAGAAAAATCATGCTCATATTGTTTTATAATGGTCCAGATATTTTAAATGTGTGAATCACCAACAGTGCAAGAGGGTTCCCCTTTCTCCACATCCTCGCCAACACCTGTTGTTTCTTGTGTTGTTGATTTTAGCCATTATGACAGGTGTGAGGTGATAGCTCATTGTAGTTTTGATTTTTATTTCCCTGATGATCAGTGATATTGAGCATCTTTTGAGATGTGTCTATTGGTCATCTGTATGTCTTCTTTGGAAAAAATGTCTATTCATGTCTTCTGTCTGATATTAAATTGGATTATTTGTCTTTTGGGTGGTGAGTTTTATAAGTTATTTGTATATTTTGGATCCTAACCCTGTATCAGAGACGTCATTTGCAAATATCCTCTCCTATTCCAGAGGTTGTCTTTTAGTTTTGTTGATTGTTCTCTTTGCTGGGCAGAAGCTTTTTAATTTGATAAAGCCCAATACTTTATTTTTGCTTTTGTTTCCCTTGCCTCAGGAGACCTATCTAGAAAGAAGTTGCTATGGCTGATGTGAAAGAGTTTACTGCTTATCTTCTTCTCTAGGATTTTGATGGTTTCCTACCTCACATTTAGGTCTTACATCCATTTTGAATTTATTTTTGCATTTAATGTAAGTGGTCCAGTTTCATTCTTTTGCATGTTGCTGTCCAGTTTTTCCAACACCATTTGTTGAAGAGACTGTCTTTTTCCCATTGGATATTCTTTCCTACTTTGTCAAAGATTAATTGTCTGTATAGTTGTGGGTTCATTTCTGTTTTGTTTTGTTTTTTTAATTCGGTTCCATTGATCTGTGTGTCTCTTTTTCTGCCAGTACCATAGTGTTTTGATCACTACAGCTTTGTAATATAACTTGAAGTTCTCACCTGTGATGCTTCCAGCTTTTCTTTTCTTTTTCCAGGTTAAGTTGGCTATTTGGGGTCTTTTGTGGTCCCGACAAATCTTATGATTATTTGTTCTGGCTCTATGAAAAATTCTGTTGGTATTTTGATAGGGGTTGCATTAAAAGTGTAGATTGGGGGCACCTGAGTGTCTCAGTCAGTTGAGCATCCAGCTTCGGCTTGGGTCATGATCTCGTGGTTTGTGGTTTGAACCCCACGTCTGGCTCTGTGCTGACAGCTCAGAGCCTGGAGCCTGCTTAGGATTTTGTGTCTTCCTCTCTCTCTCTCTGCCCCACCCCACTCATGCTCTGTCTCTCAAGAATTAATAAACATTAAAAAAAAAAAACATTTAAACGTGTAGATTGCTTTTGGGTAGTGAGTAATATAGACATTTTAACAATATTGCTTCTTCTAATCTGTGAGCATTTTCCTCAAAAAGGTAAAAATTGAACGACCCTATAATCCAACAATACTAGGTGTTTACCCAGAGAATACAAAAATACTAATTCAAAGAGATACATGCACCCTGATGCTTACAGCAGCATTATCTTCAATAGCCAAATGATGGAAACAGCCCAAATGCCCATAAATTGATGAATGGATAAAGAAGATATATATATATATATATATATATATATATATATATATGTATGTATATATATTCCACACATATATATATATTCCACATATATATATGGAATATATATATGTGTGTGTGTATATATATACATATATATATACATGTATATATATAATGTACATGTATAATGTACAATATACATATATATATATATATATATATATCCATGTATATATATAATGGAGTATAACTCAGCCATCAGAAAGAATGCAGTCTTGCCATTTGCAATGATTTGGATGGAGCCAGAGAGTATTATGCTGAGTGAAATAAGTCAGCGAGAGAAAGACAAATACCATGTGATTTCACTCATGTGGAATTTAAGAAATAAAAGGGGAAGCAAACCAAGAAACAGACTCTTCACTATAGAGAACAAACTGATGGTTATCAGGGGGGAAGTGGGTGAGGGGATGGGTAAAATAGGTAATGGGGATTAAGGAGTGAACTTGCTGTGATGAGTACCAGATGATGTATGGAAATGGGGAGTTCATATATTGTACACCTGAAACTAATTTCCACTGTATGTTAATTAACTGGACTTTAAATTTAAAAAACTTACAAAAACTGTATGAATCATATGAGCATTTAATAATTAAATTTTTTTAAACTGCTTATTTCCTTTAGTGACCTTTCAGGATGTCTAGAGAGGCAAAACAAAACTCTTCAGAAATTTTATATATATTGATAATGTTTTAAAGGTCCTTGGTGTAGGAATTTAAGAAAACTCAGTATACTGTTGTTAGGGTTTGTGCTGGTGGTGGAGCTGCTTAAGACAAATTACTACTGAAACTTTCCTTACTGGACATTTCAGACAATGTAATAGAGTTGCTGGCTACCATAGCCATGTTGCTTCTAATTCAATCACCTATTCAGCCATTCTGGGGTGAGCAGTGAGCAGTGAGTGTACTGAAGCAGTCTGCTGGGGTCCAACCAGGTTTGTCGTCAAAAAAAGATGGTGACTCTTGTAGAAATTCTCTGAATGAGGAGGACAGACAACACTTGGATAACAAAGAGGAAGGCTAAAGATACTTCAAGGGGGAGGAAGTCTGTGAATGAAGATAATGGAGGAACAAAGTGTTGTATGGGGCAGGGGGAAGAAGCGTTTAAAAGAAGTATCCAACTGAAAGCAAGGTTAATGTGTAACCATTTTGGAAACTTGACTCTGCCTGTGATTTCTTGTATTAGACTGTGAGAATGAGGCAGTTACTCTTGTTAAGTCCCCATATCCATAACTTGCAGTATTGTGGTCACCATTGATGCTTAGGGCATGGGAGTAGTATAAACTAATTATTAAAGGCAGAATTCTTTAGAGAGTAAATCATTTTTGTAATATCAGATGCTTAAATATCAAATAGGAAAGAAAAAAAGGAAAAGATTTCACAAATTGAAGATTTTAAAACAATGCTTTGGCTTAAAAAAGCTCTTGTTTGACTGGGTCAGTCCTTTCTCTTTGTATTACATACAGTTCCCAGACTGAGAGAGAGCTGAAAGCAATTTTACATTTATTGAAAACTGTCATTTCACAGTGTTTCACAGATGAGTGTATGCATTCTGCAGAGCCCGTATTAGAACCATTTCCCAAATTCAGTAGACATGGATCTGTGCTACGTACCTATTAGGAAACTATGATATAGAATGCTCAGGACAGCACTCAGAAACAAGCAGCACAGAATGCACCTGATGGAGGAAATAAATGATGCAGAGATAAGGCCTTCCTATCACATCTGATTTTCTAATCTTAGCTTAGAATGTTTAATGTTTCTATTCAGGTAAATGAGGATGAACACCACAGTGAGCTGGATGAGGCTCTGTTTAAAGAGAGAGAGAGAGACAGAGAGAGACAGAGAGAGAGAGAGACAGAGACAGAGAGAGAGAGAGAAAGAACAGGGGGCACCTGGGTGGCTCAGTAGGTGAAATGTCTGACTCTGGATCTTGGCTCAGGTCGTTATGATCTTATGGTTTATGAGATGGAGCCCCATGTCAGTCTCCGCACTAACAACACAGAGCCTGCCTGGGATTCTCTCTCTCTCTCTCTGCCTCTCCCCTGCTCTCTTTCTTCTCTCTCAAAATAAATAAATAAACTTAAAAAAGGAACAACTCAATCATATCTTTGGGGGTCACGAATCAGTTTCTCCAACCCTCTTTCACTATACCTAACTGAGAAAAAAGTCAGCCAGGTATCTGAGAATGGATTGATGCAGAACCAGGCTGAGCACTGTCATTAAGACCTGTAGGGAATGAGGGGAAACCATGGTTTTGAGAAGTACGCAAACTGCCACAAAAGATTTGCAAGAAGCTCAAAAGGGCAAAGGAAACCTTAGGTGAAAGAACAATATTTAACTCAATGACCGTAAAGTCTTTTATTATGAGGGCAAAGTCTCTAATACTTATTAAGAGTTAAACCCCTTTTGACTTCTATAATCCAAGATTCTACCTGGAGGTTGTTCATTTCAGTAGAGTGAATAACTGCAGAAGTACTAAATAGGGAAACAGTGCCTACAATGAAAATTATAAAATAAACAACCTAGAGTGGAACAGTGTACTTCAAGTTCCACTGTGACATCAATAGAAACTGAGTAGTGTGGAAGAAGAACAGAGGTGCCAGCAACATACACAAAGTTGTGGAGCTATGAGGCAATTGTCACTTCATTGATGCCATTAAAGTTAGTGAGAATCAAGTTTTGGAAGTTAGAAAAGAAAACCTTAAAGAACTTTGGCAGAAGTAAGAAGTAGACAGGGCTTGGAAAAATATAAAGAATTTGAAAAGTATGCTGTAAACAAGGAACTTCCACAGTAAAGGCTGTGACTACCAAGTCTCTTCATTAGATGACATCTGTTAGGTATCATGCTAGATTGGGAAGGAAAGTAAAAAGTCACAAATAATTCTCGGCAGTTATAATTCTAAGAGAAGTAAAGAAGATATTGAAGATTTACACAATTAATTTAAAGCACAATTCTTTAGTAGATGAGGTCTGCAAAGTGAATAAGGGTTTCCTCTATGTTATAATAAGATAGAAGGTGGAAATGAGGTCTAAGTTGAAGAGCATCTTAGAAGTAGATGTGAGGACAGAAGGACATGATAATGCTGGAAAGGGAAGAGGCAGACAGCTGTTGCATTTTTTACTTGGATCTGGAGACAGGAAGGAGAGGACAGCTGTAGTTGGGCAGTTATTAACAACAGAAATGAGTTTCTTACTTGGAGGCACAAAATTGCCAAAGAAACGAATATAACTTAATCCTTTAGGAATTTTTTTTTCTGCCTTAATAATATACATATAAATGTTTTAAGTGAGATAATATTGGTAAAACATCTGGCAAGTAATATGGGCAAATTCAAATGGTGACCACAATACGGCAAGTTATGGATATGGGGACTTAACAAGAGTAACTGCCTCATTCTCACAGTCTAATACAAGAAATCACAGGCAGAGTCAAGTTTCCAAGATGGTTACACATTAACCTTGCTTTCAGTTGGATATTTCTTTTAAATGCTTCTTCCCCCTGCCCCATACAACACTTTGTTACCTCCATTATCTTCATTCACAGACTTCCTCCCCCTTGAAGTATCTTTAGCCTTCCTCTTTGTTATCCAAGTGTTGTCTGTCCTCCTCATTCAGAGAATTTCTACAAGAGTCACCATCTTTTTTTGACGACATACCTGGTTGGACCCCAGTAGACAACTTCAGTGTAGTCACTACTCATTGCTCACCCCAGAATGGCTGAATAGGTGATTGAATTAGAAGCAACATGGCTATGGTAGCCAGCAACTCTATTACATTGTCTGAAATGTCCAGTAAGGAAAGTTTCAGTAGTAATTTGTCTTAAGCAGCTCCACCACCAGCACAAACACCAACAAGAGTGTATATGGCCCATGTGACTAAAGCTGATGAAGGGCCAGAATCAGAATTCCCAGTCCTTGAGTTTTCAGCCTTGACTAGAACACAAGTAAAGGATGAGGCTTTGGAGATAAAGACACTATAGGGCCAGTTTTAAACAGTGATGAAAGGGAAAGGGGGCTGGCTCCTTTCCACTAATTCTGCACACAGCCTTTCATAAAGCTTATTCTGAGAGTCCCCAGTGCTGTTGTCTCAAAGACAGAACTTAGAAAATACATATGGGGTCAAACAATTGATAATAAAGAGATTGTTAATTGGATATCAAATCTTGGCAGAGATCCAGGAAGCCAATCTGCAATGTATTGATAGAGACTGGTCACTTAATTTAATAAATATCTGATTTATAAATTGGCTCTTAATTTGCTCTGTAACTTGAGTCCACTCTTTATTCAAATATGAGGTAGCCATAGTATAAGTGAAAAGACATGTCTAATAAGAGGCAAATGAGGTACGATACAGTCCAAACTCCAATTTTGCTATGACATATGAGCTTAAATAACGAGATTGTTCAACTAAAAGAAAAAAAATGGAGTATTAATTCATAATTCCTAGGTCTTTTGTGAGTGTCAAATGATTAAGACGTGAAAGTGCTTTATAATCATAAGGTATGTTATAAATATTTATAACTACTACTCTCCAAAATACGCTGGTTTATAAACTAGCTATTTTTCTGGTTATATTTAAATAGGTAGTTCTCATTTCTATTGCTCTGTAATCACCCATTCCATCTCTCTTACTTAGAATGCCACCTTGTGTTCCACTGTATAATCCAAAAAACATTCTTGGCACTGATGATATGGTGTTAAGTAAGAAAGACAACGTTGCAATTCTCATAGATTTATATTACAGACCTCTTATTATCTTTGTCACATGAAGGACTATGTTTAAATTTGCAATGAAATACCAGGTAACTATTTTCATCCGCAACTAAGTCCATATTTGCATTGATGTCATTAATACGAAGGAGAATTTAGGAAGTTCCATATTATGTTTATTTAGTTATTTATTCATGCATGCATACATCCACTCCATCAATCACTTCTTTTACTATTAATAGGCTCTACTATTAACATCTATCTGAAATCCCTGCCCTGTTTCAAGGACTACTTTAGTTATCATCTCTCCAGGCCTCACTGCTCGTTGTTTCCTTAGAATTCCCATGAAAGGTGGTGTTGTTTCTCACGAATTAATCTTGACTTTTATAATGTGTCCAGAACGATGAAATAAAATGGATGGGCTTAAGTGGAATAGAGAATCTGATTTGAAATCCTATGGGCTATATGAGCATAGTGAATGAATCTCTCCAGTCTCTGTTTTCTTATCTATAGTTAATGGAATATTAATAGACCGTATTGGTGTTTTTCCCCAGTTTTAATAAAAATAGCTCATATGAAAGAATATAGCATGCTGTTTAGATCATAGCAGATATATAAAATTTTAGTTCCTCCTAATCAATCTTCTATGTCTCTCTGTTAGTCTTTCAAAATAATAAGAGCGAGGTGCTAAAAAAACTTACACTGGTGTAATTTGAAAAGTAGAGGTTGATGACTATTTTATGTACTATAGTAGTGATTTCAAACATTGCCATGTATAAGTATAAGCAGTAATCATTGCTAAAAGGAAGACTACTGAGGCTCCGGGTCCAGGTGGAGTGCTTTGAGGTAGGGCTCAGGATTACGAATTTTAAGCAGGTGACTGCATATGATTTTGCTGTTGGTCATCAGCATATCATATTTTGAGACATGCAGTTATAGAGTCATTTCTGAGTTTGTCACTTTGTCACTGCACAAAGTGTAAAACAACAGCTAACTGCATATTTCCCACAATACCATCACATATTGTCACCCTGTAGCAAAACCTGAGTCTCAGAGACAAGCTTAATAGATTTCTCACATACACACAGAAATCATCCTCATCTGCCATATTAAACCTAATAATGTTTTCATTTCACAGCCATATTCTCCATTGAGTAGCAGAGGTATCAAGGAATAATTGATTTGATAATGGATGATTCTGTGGTCTATCAATTGAATCCTCCAAGGATATGGCACGTTTCAAAATGAATCAACTGCAGAGAATAATCACTTTATTTTTATTTGGTGTTCCAGATTAAGTATTTTAATTCTAAAAGTAAATGAATATTCTCCTCTCAGAAATTGAAACAAAAGAAAAATCTAAGGAGGATACATGACTTTATTATCCATTGCATCTTTTACCTAGAGTGGCATTTTTTTTGTATGACTTTCCCTACTTCTGGGAAATAGTGAGGGAGCCATTTGTATCCTTCCCAAGAAAAATATATTGATAACCCAGTGTTACAGACATCACCTCTGTAGTAATGAGCAAAACAGAAGATCCTGGTTTCCTAAAGCTTGCAATTTAGAGGTACAGACCTGCAACCAATAATCATAAGCACCTGGGAATACTTCATGGGACTTCCATTGTTTTCTGTCATCCAGTAACAAGGGAATACAAGCAATTTGATTCCCTATGGAATGCAGAGTTATAAGCCAAGATTTAATTTCTCTCCATTAATGCAAATATATATTTCACGACTGCCTCTGTGTCAGGTGCTGAGTGATGAAGATATGCAAAATCTGACCCCTATCCGTAAGGAATTCACTGTCTGGTGGTGAAAACCAACAATTAGAGCACAGCATTATCAATGTTATGATAGAGGCCCTACATAAAACAAATGTATGTCTTGTTTTTAAAACCCATAAGTATTCTGCTGTGCTTGAGTAGAAAACATAGCACAGACTATTCTTTGGTGAATACTGCACAAACAAAGACATTTGACCTCCTGTCTGTGACAGGAATATCAATAGCAGAATATGTTTCCTGTTTGGAGCCAATATGATTTTTTGGTGCCAGGCTGCTGCAGGTCAGGCTGGTGCCGTCCCCTGTCGTCTTGTTGGCAGTCTCCACGTGGCCTTATCATACAGTATTCCTTGCTGGTGTTGGAAGGACCCTCTCTTACACCTTAGAGTCACCGTTGCATGCACCAAGCTTATGTGGTCTGGCATGCCTAATGACTTTTTTTTTTATTTTTTATTTTTTTTAGTGACAAGAACTTTCATGTTTTCTTGAGTCCAAATCCCCAGGGATTCAGAGAGCACTCATGGGCAGAAAACAATCTAAGAGACTCAAAAACTACCTTCTGTCTTCAGTGAATGGAACAGAGCTGAGAGTCCAAATCCATGTACCTGTTTTCCGTAGATTTACTTTTTTTACAGGGGATATTTTGCTCCCTCTCTCAAAAAGGTAATTTTCAGACTGCGTCAGATATCTAGACATGCCTAGATATATTGAATACTCAGGGGAGTAAGTTGAGGTTTAGGCTTGGGTTTCTCCCCAGTGCCTGTCAACATGCAAATAAACTCATTCATTTTCCAGCAAACTAGTCAGATTATCAAGTCCACACCTTCATGATATGGGTTTTTAAGCACTTCTGATGCCTTCCTTCCCACCAAAGGAAAGCGAGGCCCATTTCAAATATGACCCGTTTCCCCTAAGGGTATTTTCAACCAGATGATCTTTGTGCTTTGAGAAACAAACAAACAAACGAACCATAAAGGAATTCATATGGCATGGAGGAAACATATCTTAACAAGCAATGCAGCTTCAAAACATGCCAACATGGGGCACTTAGTCTATCATTGTCAAGATGGTCGCCAAAGAGAAATTTCTTTACATTTTCCCCATACAACGTTATTTTAATCTTTTCTTGACAGATTTCTTGACTTGCCTTTATCAGTATGCAGAGGTTGAGGCTTGAAGAATCTGAATTAAACATAAACAGGTGTGGGGCACCTGGGTGGCTCAGCTGGTTGAGTGTCCAACTCTTGACTTTGGCTCAGGTCATAATCCCAAGATCATGGGATTGAGCTTCACGTTGGGCTCTGTGCTGAGTGTGGAACCTGCTTAAGATTCTCTCTCTCTCCTTCTGCCCCTTTCCTTGGCTTGTGCTAACTTGTTCTCTCTCTAAAAAAAAATAAAAATAAACAGTGCTTTTGTTTTATAGTCTAATTTTTATCTGAGAATAAATGAATTTCACTTCAGAATGCCATCTTACACAGATCCATCATACTGCCTCACATTTTATCCACCATATACTTTTGTTATATCACCCTTACTTCCAGATTATGTTTTGTTGACCTGTTTTCTTCCATGGTGGTACATGCAGTGATAGTGATCAGAAAAGACATTTCGGAGTTGTCCATTCAAGAATATACCAGTTAAACCCTAGAGAAAACTGAATGACACAATGTAGTTTCTAGTTTAGAGTGTTTTCTCTGGGCCAGCAACATTAGCATCACTTGTTATGTTTGCAAATTCTCAACCCTTAACCCATACTTACTACTCTGGGGTTAAGGCCCAGGAATCTGATTTAACAAGTCCCCCAGGTGATTCTCACGCACACTAATGTTTGACAACAACTGAAAACAATACAATGGAAGTTTTCTTCTCTCAGTTCCTTTCCTGCCCTTTATATCATCCTCAGTGCCTCCTTTATTCAGTATCTATCATGATTGTTCTTTAGGCTGACACCTTAGTTTACAATCTTTATCATTATGCCTCATTAACATCTTATTATAATGACAGTCATCCGTCATCCACGGTTTTGCCTTCTCAGGTTTCGGTTACCTGTTGTCAGCTGGGGTCCAGTAGCAGACGATCCTCTTTCCGACTTATCGTCAGAAGGTCCGTAGCAGCCTAACGCTAGGTAACATACCTATGTCATTCACCTCGCTTCATCTCATCACAAAGGCATTTGTCATCTCAAATCATCACAAGAAGAGGAAGGGCAAGTACAGTACAGAGAGGTATTTTGACAGAGAAGGACCGCATTCACATAAGCTTTATGGCAGTATGTTGTTATAATTGTTCTATTTTATTATTAGTCATTGTTTTAATCTCTTACTAATTTATGAATTCAACTTTATCATAGGTATGTATGTATAGGAAAAAACAGTATACATAGGATTCAGTACTATCCATAGTTCTAGGCATTCACTGGGGGTCTTGGAATGTATTCCCTGTGGTTAAAGGAGGGACTATTGTAATGTCTGTAAGGGGTTTTATTTCTCCAGAGACAGAGGATTAATCTGTGCAGTCAGATTCTATGGGGGTCCTGTTTCTATCCACTTATTTCGTGTGACAACTCTCCACCCTGATCATTTCTTCCTGTGCTTGGTATAGTTCTTAGATAAAAAAATAATAACTATATGGCTTTTTTTTTTTTTTTTTGCAATTCTTTGCTTCTGCCTTACACTTAATGAGACAGAAATACATACCTACCTTTATAGGAAAATATATGATTAAGAAAAGAAACACAACACCAAACTCCCCCAAATTCTAAAAATAGGTAAACAAAACTCATTAAGTTTTTTTACCAAATTGTTTATTACCATCTTTTGTATTGATTTTTTTATAGATTATTATATTTGTTCATTCCCATGATTACTTCGACTATAACTGCCTCTACCTTAGAGACATATTTTAACTTACACTAACATTTTCCCTCAGTATTAATGATTTTTCTCCAAGAGACTGGCAACACAGCTGTCAATCCATCTACAGCAAATGAGAGAATATCTTTTGACCTTTTTAAATATATGATTCATGCCATTGAGCTATTTATGAATTAAAGGGCGTAATTTAACATCATACCATTGTTCATGGTTTTAATATAATGTTTCTGCACCAGTACATATTCTTGATTTCATGCCACCTTTTCTCTGACTCACTATTAAATCACTGAAGTCCATAGGATAAAAAATAACAATAGAACACATTGTCAAATTGCCTGTGGTATCAGAACTGTGGTTTTCCTTTCAGCTGCGTCCCTCGTGAAAAGCTCTTCCCTTTGTGACTCTTGCTTTGATACCTCAGCGAATATAATCCTCCAGAGCCACCCCTCATTTGCTGTTGTATCACCTCTTCTGCCTCCCCAGGTGGTGTGAGTGATGCCTCATTTTCCACCACAGATGGAGAGCAACTACAGTGGAGTTAAGAGGGTGGGTTCTAGAGTAGTGCCACATGAATGAAAAGTACAATACCTGTAATGCAGCATTTGTGTGCCCTTAGGCAAATTGCTTAACCTCATTCAGTGTCCTTGCCTGCAGAATGAGGATAATAATAGCAACTACCTTCCAGAGCTGTGGTGGGCATTAAATGAGTTAATGGATGCAACTCCTCTGCCCCATGGTGAGCATTCCATAACTGCTAGCTGTGATTAACTCTTACGTGGTAAATAAGTATCTCATTACGCTGGCATCATGTATGTTTATTTTGGTGCCTCAGACCAAACAGGGAAGTTGTGGAAGTCATATTCTAATATTTAATTATAGATGTTTAGTAATTGGGCATCATGAATGGTGACTATCTAACACTGCATGACTCATTTACCATTCCAGAAAATCCCTGGGCTCATTCGAGCTGGACACTTTCTGCTCTGGAGAGGCATCCCATCTTGCAGCGTTGTACTTCGAGAAAGCCTAGATTCCTTTATCCCATACCAGAAATGCTCTCTTGGGCATATTTGGCTTGGGTCAAGGCTCATAATCCTACCATTAATTCTCTTCAAATATCTGTCTTTTTCCAAGTTTAGGATACAGTTCAGTGGATGACAAATGAGCAAGTGCCATCTTGGGAAAGCAAAATTGTGAAAAGGCAATTAAACTTTCAAGTCCAGGTTTATCAGAAAATTACCCACACCCACCAAATAGTTCCAAATAATTGTGCATTTGTTTGAGGTTTCTATGAGATATCAGAGATTATTTAATTTGAATAATTATTTATAGAATATTACCATTTTATAACTATACTATCGTATTTTGCAAGTGATATTTAACAGTGACCATATCTTCTGGGTCTGAACACTAAGACATCAAATCACAAGAGCCTATATTCCATTGGCTCAAGTTGAAATATAATATACATATCACAAAAATCATATCAGCATTAACATGTTTTACATTGGCTAAATCCGTTTTATTACAGTCGGTCAAATTACTTATTTTTTTCTGGGATCACAATCAATTAAGGAAAAGTTTAATGAGACATATTAAGTAAATGAATCTTGCCTCCTAAGAGATTTACTTCATTATAAATGATATACCTTATAGAGGTGAAGAAAGGAGGTGAATAAGTTGCCCAGGGAAGACTACAAATGTGTATCTTTGTCCTAGACACCATTGAGAGCATCTATTTATAGCTTCTTTGATAATAAACTGTAATGAAATAAGTAATAAACTTTTAACAGCTGTTAAATTTAATAAATGAATTTTTAGCATAAGAAAGTGATTTGCAGTTAAATGCATGCAGGCAAATAACAGCCAACCAGAAAAATCTGGGGTTGGCTTTCATTAATTCCTTTAGGACTGAAATCAAACAATGAGCTGTCTTCTTAAATTCAGAGTGGTGCTTCATTGCTTAATGACACAGATCTTGTTTCAAACTTTTGCCAAGACAAAATGATAATTAACAGAGAGAATGGACTAGTTTTATATGTATTATTTGATCTCATGAATTCATCCATTCCACAAATATGCCAGGAGGACTAGTAGATACTAGTTTCTAGAGTGTGAATTAACAACTTTTAGACCTATAGAATTTACAGAGTGCTAACTCACCTGATTTCATTAAATTATCACAAAAACTGGGAGGTAAGGGTAGTTTTAAAATAGTCAATTTTGTTGAAACACAATAGTACAACCATTTTAAGTATACAGTTTAGTGAGTTTTGACAAATTTATATACCCATGTAAGCACCACTAAAATTAAGATATATACATTTCCAACACCTACAAAATTCCCTTGCATCCCTTCTCAGACAATCTTTCCTCATCCCTTACCCAAGAACCTACTGATTTGCTTTTTTTTTTAATGTTTAATTTAATTTTTTTTGAGAGAGAGAGAGACAGAGTATGAACGGGGGAGGGACAGAGAGAGAGGGCGGCACAGAATCCGAAGCAGGCTCTAGGCGCTGGCTCTCAGCACAGAGCCGACATGGGGCTAGAACTCGTGAACTGTGAGATCATGACCTGAGCCAAAGTCGAATGCTTAACCTACCCAGACACCCCCTGAATTGCTTTCTGACACTGTATATTACTTTTGCCTTTTCTAAGCTGAATAATACATAAGTTTTTATGCCTGGCTTCAATGGTTCAACATGTTTTCTTAATTCCTTTGTGTTGCATATGTCAAAAACTGTTATCATACCTGTACTGCCAGTGGTTTGTTCATTTTATTCCTAAATAGTATTCCAGTGTATGGATATATCACAAATTATCAATTCATCAATTAATTGGCATTAAGACTGTTCTCATTTGGGGCTATTAGGAATAAACATGCTGCAAAAAATTATGCACAAGTCTTTTCAAGGGTATGTCCTTCAGTTTTTGTTTTGTTTTGTTTTGTTTTGAATGGATTATTTTGTTTTATTTTGAATCAGATTGCTGTGTAGCATGGTAATTATGTGCAGTACAAATTTATAAAAAATTGACAGCATTTTACAAAGTCACTGAACCATTGTGCAGTCCCATAATTACAAATGAATGAAATGTATGCAATTTTAAGTTGCTCTATACTCTTACCAACACTTGGTATTGTTATTCTTTTTAACTTTATGTGAGGATCATTTTTTTTTAATTGCAATAAAGACATGAAGGAAATAATTTAAACCTACAATAGCTAAGCAAGTCAAAGAATCCTTAATTCTATGTTTTCTGGCTTCACATCCATTGACCTTTCCACTACATCATGCTGCTACTTATTTTATCCCTTTTCTCCTTGACTGTATTTGGAAGAGCACACATGTATCAAAATGTATACAATGATTGCATTTTTTCCACTTCAAAGTAAAATTTAATAGCATTTAACATTATTTCAGCTACTTTCAAACCCATGCTGAGATGTTTGTGCAAGTGAGGCCATACTATTAAGCCTGAATAAGTACTACAATTTTCCAGGCGGGTTATTATGATATGATGCGCTTCTAAACATCTCTCGCTGTCATTGTTATTGTTGAGCACTGTAAGACCCTGGTAATAAACAGTATTGAATAGATGTTTTACAAATATTTTATACATGCCACATTTTAAAGAGAAACTTTAGCATCCTTCTTGTATGCAGTTAATAGGCATTTTAAGCACAGGGGAAGAAACTGCATCTCTGCCCCAACCCCTTATCTTCAGAAGCAGTTCTGCTTCAAGAGCTTTGTGATATATGCTATGAGTAAAATGGCATGAAATCAGGGAACAAAAGACTTGGCTTGGCATGGCTTCCTGACCCAATTCTGCCTCTGTCCATGCTATTTAACCTTCTCTTCTCTTTCTTGGAAAGTGTTCTGCCAGGCACTTTACATGTTTTCCTAGGTTGAGTTCCCTAGAACAGTCCCTCAGTTGGGAATTCCTTTGTATGATCCTTTAAGGGGGTGCTCTCAGACGGACAGATAAACAAGTAGAAGACCAGATAGGGAGAGTAGAAGCAACCACACAAATCTGGAATGCAGATTGTACTTCAGAGTCCATCACACTTTGAGTCAAGAGAGCAGGACTGTTTTATCCTTCACCCTGCCAAAGAAGTCATTGACCACAGACATCTTGGGATAGAATCCAGGGCCTAATCCCAGGGACTTTCCACAGAGATGGCTTCAGTTGTCCAAGGGCAATTCTTACAGGTGAATCTATTTTTCAAAGTACTGGCAGTGGCCAAGATGAGCACATCAATAGAACTGATAAAGGGGATCCCAGGTGTTCCAATGGGGCATCAAAATCTGTATTACCTTATTCCATTTCCAACAGGAGAGAAGCCTTAGAGGTAAAGCCTTAAGAGGCTAAACAAGTTGCCTGGAGACCACATGGTCAGTCAATAGTAGCAATACAATAACCATCGTTTTACCTTTAACTCCAAGTGATCAACCAAGAGAATATACATGAACCTTCTAAGATCTACAACAGATGACAGACTATAAGGATGACCATTTAACACCATTTAACACTGGTGTTATTATCTGAGAAAAAAAAATGTTTCTCTGACCCAACTCAACTTGTCATTGCAAGGACCCCATTTCCACCCACTGATGTTCTCCTGAATACTTTCTGTAAGTCCCACTTGGGCATTACAAGAGAACTCTTTATCAAATATTTTTGCTATCTGAGCCTACCGTCATCTTTCTACCCTGTCCCTTTGTGTAACACCTTTTGGAGGAGTTGCTTTCTCCTCTGGGTGTAACTTTTCCTATTGCTAGGACTCCCAAATCCCTCCTCCTCCTTTTTTTTTTTAAACGTAACAATCTTCTGCAACAAGGACTGAGGGTTGTGGCTGTGCTGTGCCCTGCTCTTCCATCCCACAGACAGTACTTTTGCAGTTAGAAACATGTAGAAGCAGATGTATGCCTTAGTGTGGTTCATGTCACAGGAACACTGACTTGCAATTACAGGGATTTGTTTTATAAAAGCATCTTGATTCTCATTTGCAGCTATCCTTTTGTTGAAGTTTATACGAGATGACTTCAAAAATGGACAGAGAAAAAATTAACCAAATCAGGCATTAAGAATCATCTAAACCTGGGGCGCCTGGGTGGCGCAGTCGGTTAAGCGTCCGACTTCAGCCAGGTCACGATCTCGCGGTCCGTGAGTTCGAGCCCCGCGTCAGGCTGTGGGCTGGTGGCTCAGAGCCTGGAGCCTGTTTCCGATCCTGTGTCTCCCTCTCTCTCTGACCCTCCCCCGTTCATGCTGTGTCTCTCTCTGTCCCAAAAATAAATAAACGTTGAAAAAAAAAAATTAAAAAATAAAGAATCATCTAAACCAGTGATTCTAATATATGCCTCCTCTTTGGAATCCTTACTTTGATTTATTAAATAAGGACACAGGTGCACCTAGGTGGCTCAGTTGATTAAGCATCCAACTCTTGATTTTGGCTCAGGTCATGATCTCATGGTTTGTGAGTTCAAGCCCCACATCAGGCTCTGCTCTGACAATGTAGAACCTGCTTGGTATTCTGTCTCTTTCTCCCCTTCTCCCTTTCTCTTGCCTTCTTCTCTATTTCTGTCCCCTGCTCATGTTCTCTCCATCTCTAAATAGATAAATAATTAAATACCACCAAAGATAGTGTTCAGGAATTTTCATTTTCCAAGGTTAGTACTTCCAAGTGGGGTGAGAAGATCCATCTACCAAAAATCTCTCTCTTCTTATAGTCTTCTCCCTATGCCTCCTATTTCTTCAATTCCACAAGCAACCCACCTCACACTACATTTTTGAAATTTACACTTTCAGCTGCCCAACAAACTATAATAAAATATAGGACTGAGTCACAACAGAACACAATAGTTAACTCTGGAGTGGTATCAAATACATTCATGTACTTGCCCTATCGTTTACTGATGGTGTGTATTAGGCTAACTACATAGCCTCTGAGAGTCCCATTTTCTCATCCTTCATATGGGATAAATCATAGCACCTACCTTGTGGGATGGCTGTGAAAACAGTGAAATAATTGATGGAAACTATAGAGAATACTTACTGGCACTTGGGAAGTGCTCTATAAATATTAGCCATGATTATTTCCATTAAAAATAAGAAGTTTTTCTAAATAATGAAGAGGGAAGGGAAAGTTTATGCAAAATTAATGGACACTGGCTGCCAGATCATGCATAAATGCACAATCCTCAAACATTGGAGCTTGATGTCTTATTTGCATGTTTGAGAGCCACCGGGGGCAGAAGAGTGATCGTCAAGAATTAGAATAGTCAATAACTTATATTCTATATCTAGAAAAGAAATAATCTGGTGAGGAAACTCTTAAGTAGGAAGGAAAGTTTGTAGAACTGCAATAAAGGGTGCAAAATAAACTCTAAAAATGTGTGTTACATAATCACTAGTATATTTTTAGTGTAATTTTGACATGCCCAGGTGTGTACTAAACATAGGCTCAGAACTAGAAAATAGTTAAATTATAAAGTGATTACTCACACTGGAAGAGAACTCTTGGCTTTACAAAAGAATTCACCATAGGATTCCTCATATATCAACCTCTTCAAATTTTCTATGGTTTATAAAAGGTCCAAGAAACTACAAATCTAAATTACCAAGAGATATTATCAATTAAACCTAATTAGAAATCAAGGTTAAGGTTTCATAAACTATAATACAGTGAAATAGGACAATGACAGTGAAGTAGCATTGGATTCAAGTTTTATTATGAAGAAGAGAAAGATAAATAAGATATATTCATGATGTATTTGGCTTAGGTTTCCCAGAAAGCGGAGTCAGAGACAAAAGATTGGATAGAATATGTTTGTTTGAGAAGTGAGTGATGGGCCAGTGAATCAGAGCAGGAGGGAAATCCAATAGAATAAGTAATATTGAGTTGCACACTATATGGGGAACTGGTATTGATCTTCCAAGATCTTTAGAGAATCCTTATGAAATGTAGTTTAGAATTGTCTATCTAAGGGAAGAAAAAGAAAGGCAATTATGTGTTAGTTCCCACTCCCAATGGTGAAGAGGGGTGCATCAGGTATTAATTCGAGTTGCACCTGCTTGTATGCTAAGTACGTTCCCATTTGTAGACAACTGATACGGCAACAGAAAAACCTGGGACAGGAAGCTAAGAAGTAAACAGTGCAGCATCAAAATGTGGTGCTTTCGGATCTCATTTGCCTAAAAGACAGAGAATGGTCTTTGGCTGTATCTGTGACTAGAGTAAGATTTGGGGCAGAGAGGATTTGAAAAGATAAAAGGGTTGATTTCACAGCTCTTATACATCTAACAACTTGAGGAGGGGAGAAAATATACATAAATCATATCTGAACAAGAGACATCTTAATGATAGCTGCCAACAGAGAGACATTTGTGCTATTATGAAAATACAACATAGGGAGAAGTAATTTTGATTGAGATGATTTAGGGAAAAAAATATAGTGTTTGTTTTTGTTTTTGAGGGGGGATAAACTCCATGTTGAACACAAAAGCTTAGGTAGGATTTCCATAAGATAAATGAGGAATTTATGAGTGATATGGGTGGGGAATGAATTAAATAGGTAATCGGTATTAAGGAGGGCACTTGTGAGGAGCCCTGGGTTATATATGTAAGTGATCAATTACTAAATTTTCCACCTGAAACTAATATTACACTGTATGTTAACTAATTGGAATTTAAATAAAAACTTGAAAAAATAAAAATAAAATAAATAAAATAAAATAAAATAAAATACTTAAATACCAAACTTCAGGGACTTAGTGTGGCAGGGACCTCCACTGGTCCTCTGAGGGTGGGTAGTGTCTTGTCACATTGGAAAAAAAAAAGGAATTTATGGATACTTATAAAGAAAGAGAAGAGAAAGAAAGAACAGAGGGGCATATAAAGCACATGTAGGACACATGTAGGTATATTTGGCCTAGATCTAAGGTATGTTTGGGATACAGTCAAAAGAAAGCATGTTCATTAAGATGGAGAAGTAGATGGGGCAGACTGTGCAGACCTTAGCAATCTGCTGAGTTTTGGTAGTATTCGTGAATAGTACGTTGTCTGTGGAACTCTAATTTCTTTTGGGAATTATCATTTTCTAATTTAATAAGGGCCTGATAGGATTTTTTTATTTGGTTCCCTATTAATAGTATTATAGTATCTTTTAATAGTATCTTTTAATAGTATTAATAGTATCTTTTTCAGTGCATTAGTTTTTAATTTTAATAAAGTCAACCTTATTTATTTTTCTTTATTTCATGGATCATGCCTTTGATGTTGTGTCTAAAAACTTATCACAATATAGTAGTTAACATAGATTTTCTTCTACATGTTCTATACTTTTACATATTTATTATAAGTTTATAATCTATTTTGGGTTAATTCCTATGAAAAATGTAAGTACTGTAATGTAAGCTAAGAAAATGTAAGGTTCTTTCTATTTTCTTAATTTTTAATTTTAATTTTTTGGCATATGGATATATGATTATTTTAGCACCATTTCTTGGAAAGACTATTCTTGCCTCATTGAATTCCTTTTGTTCTTTTATCAAAAATCAATTCTCTATATTTGAATGGGTCTTTCTGGTCTGTCTTTTCTGTCCCAGTGATTGATTTATATGTCTATTCTTTTGCTAATACCACACTGTCTTGATTAATGTAGCTTTTTAAAAGTGTTAAAATTGACTACTGTGAATCATACTACTTTGCTCTTCAGTATTATGTTGGCTCTTTCAGATTTTTTGCTTTCCATAGAAACTTTAGAATGAGTTTACAATATCTACCAAATAGTTTGCTAAGATTTCAACTGGGTTTGTGTCAGATCTATAGGTCAATTAGGAAAAAATGACATCTTAACAGTATTTAGTCCTCCAATGCATGGACACAGATTATCTTTCCATCTATTTAGATTTTTTATTTCTTTGATCAAAGTTTTATAATTTTCAGTATATAGATTCTAAACAAATTTTGTTATATTTATACCTAAATATTTCATCTATTTTGATAGTTTATGTTTTGTTAGTATTGAGTAGTATTCCATTGTTTTCATACACCATTTACCTACTGAAGTATATACTGGGTGTTTCCAAGTTTTGGCAATTATGAATAAAGATGCTTTAAACATCTATGTGCATGTTTTTGTGTAGACATGAGTTTTTAATTCATTTGGGCAAATATTAAGGAACATAATTGCTGGATCATAGGGTAAGAGTATGTCCACTTTTGTAAAAAACTGCCAAACTGTCTTCCAAAGTGGCTATACCATTTTGCATTCCTACCACCAATGAATGAGAGGTCCTGTTGGTCCACATCCTCACCAATATTTGGTTGGTTGTCAGTGTTTTGGATTTGGGTTATTCTAATAAGTGTGCAGTAGTATCACATGGGTGTTTTATCAGTTCCCTAATGACTTTATGATGTTGCATATCTTTTCATATATTTATCTGTCATCTGTACAGCTTCTTTGGTGACGTGTGTGTTCAGCTCTTTTGCCCATTTTTAAATCATTTTTTTCCTGTTGTTGACTTTTAACTGTTCTTTGTATATTTTTGCTAAGTCTTTTATCAGATGTGTCTTTGCACATATTTTCTTCCATTTTCTGTGACTTCTCATTCTCTCAATACTGTCTTTTACAGAGCTGATGTTTGTTTGTTTGTTTAATTTTAATCAAGTTCAGCTTATCAAGTATTTCTTTTCTGGATTGCACCTTCCATATTATATCTGAAAAAGTCATTGCCATACACAAGCCACCTAGATATTTGCTTATGTTATTTTATAAAAGTTGAATAGTTTTGTGGTCTACATTTAGGTCCATGATCCATTTTTATTTAGCCCAATTATTATTATTTCTATTATTTAGACCTAAGCTGTTCTTCCTTAGTTTTCTAATGTTGAAACATAGGTTATTTATTTTAGATCTTCCCTCTTTTGTGATGTATAATTTTAACATTACAAATTTCCCTCTGAGTACTGTTTATACTTCATCTTACGCTATTTGATACGTTGTCTTTTACTTTTTATTTACCCCCAAATTTATTTTTTTCAATTTCAGTTGGGAATTATCATTTGACTAACATGATTTTAGAGTTCAAATTCCATATATTTGGTTATTATCATGCTCCGTTTCTTTCATTAATTTCTAGTTTAATTCTAGTGTGATATAAAATATATGGGCATGACTTCTATTCTTTTAAGTATGCTAAGGTGGTTTTATTGCCCAGAATGTGGTCCATGTTGGTAAATGTTTCATGTGAGTTTGAGCAGTATACGTATTCTGCTATTGTCAGATGCAGGATCCTGTAAATGTCAATTAGATCAAGTTGATGGATAGTGCCATTGAAGTCAGCTATATCCTCACTGATTTTCTGCCTGCTTGATCTATCAATTACTAAAAGAAAAGTGAAGTCTTAGACTGTTATAGTGAGTTTGTGTATTTCTCTGTGCAGTTCTGTCAGTTTTTACCTCACACATTTTGATACCTGTCCTCCCCGCCCCACTGCCACCATTAGGCACATGCATGTTTAGAATTGTCATGTCTACATGGGGAATTGGCACTTTTATGATTATATAATGCTCTTCTTTCCTCTCTTTTCTTTCTTCTGAGGTTTTGGTTTGGTTTGGTTTGGTTTGGTTTTGGGTTTTTTTGTTTTTTTTGGTCTAAAAGTAATTTAGGTACTCCAGAATTCTCTTTTTTTTCAAGTTTATTTTGAGAGACAGAGAGTGGGAGCAAGGCAGAGAGAGAAGGAGAGAGAGAGAATCCCATTGCAGGGCTTGAACCCACGAATTCACAAGCTGTGAAACCATGACCTGAGCCGAAGTTGGACACTTAACCAACTCAGCCACCCAAGTGCCCCTAGGATTCTTTCAATTAATATTAGCAGAATATAACTTACTTTTTCCCTTTACTTTTAATATATTTAAATTTTTATATTTAAAGGTTTTCCCCCCACTGTAACAATTTTTGTATTTTTTCATGACAAATATTTTTACTGAAACCTTTGATCATAAACTTACATGGGCACAATTATTCCCAAAACAGTTGAAACACTTGCTGAAATGTTTGCAAGGGTTGTACAATATCAGCACTCTTTACAGATGTTTTTTCCCCCCTATCGAGTTGTCCAAATACATATTTGCATGTATAAATTATTCCAACTATTACAGAAATAAATAAGAATATCATGTTTGAAAGTATGACATTTTATCTTCCAAATTTACTGAATTTATGAGGAATTTTTTTTAATTTAAATTTAAGTTAGTTAACATACAGTGTAGTCTTGACTTCAATAAAACTACCCTATGGCCCAGCAGTTGCACTGCTAGGTATTTATCAAAAGGATACAAAAATGCTGATTTGAAGGGGCACATGCACCCCAGTGTTTATAGCAGCACTATTAACAATAGCCAAATTATGGGAAGAACCCAAATGTTCATCGACTGATGAATAGATAACATACACACATACATACAATTGAATACTATTCAGCAGTGAAAAATAATGAAATCTTGCCATTTGCAACAATATGGATGGAACTAGAGGGTATTATGCTAAGCAAAATATGTCAGTCAGAGAAAGATGTTGTATTATTTCATTCATATGTGGAATTTGAGAAACTCAACAGATGAACATAAGGGAAGGGAAAGAAAAATAAGATAGAAACAGAGAGGGGGGCAAACGATAAGACACTCTTAAATATAGAGAACAAACTGAGGGTTGCTGGAGAGGGGCAGAGTTGGGGGATGGGTTAAATGGGTGACAGGCATTAAGGAGGGAACTTTTCAGGACGAGCACTAGCTGTCATATGTAAGAGATGAATCACTGGGTTCTATACCTGAAGCCAAGACTACACTGTTTGTTAACAATCTTTGTATTTTAATTGGTGTATTTAAGCCATTTGCATTGAAAGTGATAATTGACATAGTTGGGTTAATCACGTTTGTAACTATTTTCTATGAATTACATTTGTTCTTTGTTTCCTTTTTTTCTTCCTTTTCTGCCTTTTCGGTTTTAATTTAGCATTTTACATGATGCCGTTTTATCTCTTTATATATTATTCACATTTCTTAATTTTTTTCATTGTTTGTGCTAGAATTTTCAGTATACATTTCTAGGTAATCTAAGTCCACTTTCAAATGACACAATACCAGTTCATATGTAAGGCAAGTTCTTGTAATACAGTATTCCTAACTCTTTTCCCCACCTCTATAGCATTGGTCCCTGTGACATTGCTTATGTTATTTCATTTATTCTTATTTTATCATCATCTAATATATTATTATTATTTTATACAAATAATTATAGTTTAAATCAATAATAAAAATAAAAGTATTTGTTTCATTTTATCATAATTATTCTTTCTGAACTCTTCGTTTCTTTATATAGGCCCAAGTTTCTGACCTTTGTATATAAGTTTCCATCTGCCTGAGGAACTTTGTTTAACATTTCTTGAACATAAGGTCTTATGGCCATGAATTTCTTGTTTTTATTTATCTGAGAAAGTTATATCTCCTTAATTTTTGAAATATAATCTTCCTGCAAATATATTTCTAAGAAGCTGAATATTTTTTTCTTTTCACACTTTATTTTTCTTTCAACACTTTATTCTGCTTGCTGTTCTCTGAGATTCCTGGATCTGTGATTTGACATCTTTCATTAATTTGGGGCCATTTTGTCTAATGTTACTTCAGATATTTCTTTGTTCCATTCTCTCTTTTTTCTTCTTCTATTCCAATTATGAATGTGTTACCTCTATTAAAATTGTCCCACAATTCTTGACTCTGTTTTTATTTTATTTTTTTTCTTTCTTCCTTTCAGTTTGGGAATTTTTTATTGGCCTGTGTTCAAGCTCACTTATTCTTTCTCCTGGACAGCGATGTCCAGTCTAATGATAAGCCCATCAAAGGCATTTTTCATTTATGTTAGGGTGTTTTATCATGTAGTATTCCTTTTTGATTCTTTCTTAAAATTTACATTCCTCTATCTACATTACCCTTATCATTCTTGCATTTTGTCTTTCACCATCAGAGCCCTTTTATTAATTACACCTTTTAAAAATTCCCTGCCTGACAATACCAACATTTGTGCCATACCTGACTCTGCTTTGGGTACATTTGACTAAATTAAATCCAAAAACAACATGGGTGAACCTCAAAATTATTACATAAAACAAAATAAACTAGCAACAAAAGAATACCCTAAATGATGTAAATAAGACCAGCATTGACAAATCAGGTTTTTAAGATTCCAATTATATGCTAAATAAAGAAGAGGTATGTAAAAGGAAGTATACAAAAAATGTTGAATTAAAAATAGTAGAAACAGGAAAACCATGAGACATTATCCAAAAGAAACCCATGGAACTATACTAAGTACCGAACAGCAATACCAGTTTTGGTTGATAGAAATCAGACATGTAGTTACCACAAACAGTGACAGGCAGTAGAGGGGAGCATCTTGAGTGCAAGGGGGGTGGGTGAATGTGTGGAGGTGAAAGGAATGTTTCAAATTTGACTTAAGTAGTATCTAAACAGGTGCATAATGTGTTAAAAAAAATCTCTGAAAGCCACGCACAAAATAAAATGCCTTCATATTATTTTTTTAATTGTATCTCAATAAAGTAGACTTAAAGAGAAGAACGATAGAGAAAGGATATAAAACTTCTGTTATTCTAATGCATCCTTTAGAGAGTGGAAAAGAAAGCCAATGAATTGGTAAAGAATTTTGCACTTATGTAATTATGTAATTAACAAAAAAACTCATATCCAGGGCATATAAAGAAATTCTACCATTATAAAAAAAAGCAAAAGACAAAAATAGGCAAGAGACTTGAAGAGTCTCCTCAAAAAAAGCGGTAACCCAAATGCCAATAAACTATAAACTGTTGTTCAACCTCTGAGAAGATTACAAATTCAAAGCACAGTGGTAATCCATTCATCACTCATCCTAAAGAATGGATAAAATTAAAACCAGAATCTGAAGGAATTGGAGCTGATTCCCATTCTTCAGGTGGGAAAATGCAAATTGATTCAAAGAGTGTCTTAATTCAGACTGCTATTACAGTGTACCACAAATTGGTGGTTTATACACAACAGAAATGTATTATCTCACATTTATGGAGTCCAAGATCAGGGTACCATCATGGTCAGGTTCTGGTGAAAGCCCCCTTCTGGCTTGCAGAGTGCCATCTTCTATACTCTCACATGGCAGAAAGAGGTAATGAGGGTTAGTTTAGTTCATAAGAATGGCCCTTGTGATAGTATTAGTGGCTTTGTAAGAAGTGAAAGAGAAAAAGAGTTGTCTCTCTCTACATGAGCACAGAGTTGAGGCCATGTAAGGATACAGCAAGAAGGTGGAAGTCTGCAACCCACAAAGAGCATTCTCACCAGGAATGGAATCAACCCAACACCTTGGTCTTGAAATTCGCAGCTCCATAACTGCAAGAAATAAATGTCTGTTATTTGAGTATGGTATTTTATTATAGTAAGGGGGCCAAGGCAGGGATATTGTTACAAGTGTATAACACAACTCTGGAAATAAAAGGATATGGATGTATCTCACAAACGTAATGTTGAGTGAAAGAAACAAAATATGGAAGAATAAATATTGTGTGATTCCATCTAAGTTTGTTTTTAAAAAAATGGTAGAAGTCAATCACAATATTACAGAAGAATATCTAGAGATTAAAGCAATAAAAAAATAAAGAACAGACTTATCTAAAAGCTAAGCTAATGGTTACCTCTTGTGGGAGGGAGGAGGTAGTGATTGAGAAAGAACATTAGAGAGGCTTCTAGGGTATATACACTATTTTCTGACTTGGGTTATGATTGCATGGTCTTTGTGATAGCTTCCTAAATTTTATATGTGGAGCATTTTTCTGTATATCTCATAATAAAAAAGTGAAAACATAAAGCAAGAGAATAATAAACACTAAATTGAGAGGAGTAGTTCCTCCAGAGGGAAAGCTGGCTCTGGAGAAAGGGAAGATACATAAGCAGACTCTTCAAAATATACAAAATGCTGCATAAATAGTATATACAAAATAAAAGATTATGTTAAAGTGCAAATAAATTTTAAAATGTTTACATTTCGTTTGGTCAGAAATTTGGGCCAAATAATGTCTAAGTTATATAAGATCACTGATTTCAACTCTTGACATTTATTTAGGTCAGATTTTTTTACATTTTCATATCATCAGTGAGACCATGAGATCTCAGAGAAGATGTATAACTTTTCCACCAGCAAAGTGCATGATGATGATGTGATGATGATGGTTATGGTGATGATGATGATGATGATGATGGCTACCATTATTGAACACTTACTTTGTTTGGTTTGAATGTGTCAGTATGACCTTGCAGTAGCTTGGTTAGTATCTATAGTTATTACCCCCATTTGGCAGAAGTGGACACTGAAGCACACACACACACACACACACACACACACACACACACAGAAATAACAGGTTTACTAGACATAGCAAAAAGTAGTAAGGGCAGGATCTGAAGCCAACAAGTGCAACTCCACTGCCTTGTTCTTAATTACTGTAATATATCAAACCTCACAAATTACTAGAATATGTTGAATCTCCCCTAAAAGGACTGTGTTTGTGTGTATGTGTGTGTGTATCTCACATGAATATTATTTCCTTCTGAACGAGCACTTGGCTGTAGTCTAGAACTGATTTGTAACTTTAGTTTTGGTCTTTGTAGCTGAGTATTCCTTTGAAAGTTACTCACATTTTCTGGTATTCAGTTTCCCAATTAAAAAAATGGGAATGATTCTATCGTAGCCTGACCACCTCACAGGATTATTTTAAGAACCAGCATAGATCATGTATGTATTAGCATTTATGAAATGTAAAAGGCTAAGAATATAAACTAACATCATGAAAATAATTATCCCCTAATGCAAAATTATACTTGCTATATGGGCATACATAACATATATACACCTGAAAGAAATACTCTCATAATACTAATCAATCGTACCTTACAGACAGTCTTCCAATGGCTTCACATATAATCATTATATTAATATGGCATACAAACAGTATACTTGTTGAGTAATAAAAGTATTAATAATAATAACTCTTGGTTATCTTCATTATGCATTTCACTTTCAAGATCTATCAGCACCATATAAATACCATTACAACCATTTTAACTCCAGTAGATTGTGCCTTCTGGATTAATTTCAGAATTAGAATTTTTTTTTTCTTGATAATATACATGTTGAATCGTGATGGATTCTAAGAGAAACTGCATTCATCTATGGCAATTTATTCTTAGGCTATATGAAGTGTGTCATTCTTTTCCCAAGCAGAGTTGATTTTATTCAATAAAGCATATCTCAGTGCTTTTAAAATCCGGGGGGAAATTATATTTTAAATTACTTAAGGGAAAAAAGCAGTGTTGCTTGACATCAAGGATTAACTGCTCCTACATAAGTTAATTTATTTTAAAAATGTGAAATATCAGTATGCTGATTCTGGCATCTGACTTTACAGCTCTGATGTTAAAGGTATATTTTGTGAACATTATGCAAATGAATACCCCAAATTAATAAGCTAAAAATGTTTATGAAACAATGTAAAATTATTAACTAATTTATCTGATAATCTGGAAATTTTTACATGTTAAACACCACATTCTAGGAAATTCAAGCTGTGCAGTAGTACTAAATAATAAAAGGCAGACATTTACGTATCAGTTGAAAAAGTATGTGAGCCCCTTCTGTATGTAAGAAACTGTGTTAGACACAGTGAGGGAAAAAGATAAGACAGAATTCCTCTTCTCTCATGGCTCACAGCCTAAAACTCAAACAAGGCAGGCCGTGGTCTGTGTCAACAGAGTTAAAGCAAACTGCTTTGAGGATATGAAAGACAGCATAATTCCAGGTGAGATTAAGAAAGCACCATTCGTTCAAACACATGCAATCTGTTTATTTTGCCTGAACATGGACATGAGTGACATGGACATAGGGACAGTGTATTTGTGCTCACAGAATCCTAGTTTGTTTGTGGAATTATTTGAAATTTTCTTACCTTGATAAGAAAAAAATTCACCTGTGTATTCATGCATAAAATAAGCAATTTAGACTAGATGATTATCCTAGGTCCTTCAGCCCTTATATTCTTAAAAATTAGACTCTGTAGCATCTTTTTTTTTATTTATTTGTGAGAAAGAGGGAGACAAACAGAGGTGAGCAGGAGAGGGGCAGAGAGGGAGACACAGAAGCAGTAGCAGGCTCCAGGCTCAGAGCTGTAAACACACAGCCCCACGCCGGGCTCCAACTCACGGACCCTGAGATCGTGACCTGAGCCGAAGTCAAACGCTTAACCGACCCAACCTGTTGCATATTATTTGACATGAGTAACTTACCCATGTGGACACTTCAGAAGACATCTTAATTATATTTTTTCTAAAATACGAAAAAAGATGCCAGCCTTATTTTTACATAAAAAAATCTGATAATTATCTGCCGTGTATATTAAGGCTTCTCAATTATCTCTGGGAAAAATAATTGGTACCTAGAGATACGATGTGATTATCATAAAGCAATTGAAATAATTAAGATGAATAGTATGTGGTCAATATGGGTAATTGACCTGATTGTTATTTTTTGATAATGATCAGTACTACAAGGATTAACACAAACATGGATGTGCATGGACTTTTATAGAGGAAAACACTAAATAAAGATCAGTTTAATAAACGACTTGCCTCAGGATGACCAGATAATAAATGCCACCGTCACAAACAAGAATTCATTTTTTTTTAATCCAACTGCCATGCTATTTCCTCTCCCTGTGCTACTGCTTCATGTGTATTCATGGAATACTTCTGAAAATAAATTCGACTGTACATTACTTTCTAGTCAACTGATACGGATCTTCTACAAAAATATCAGTATCACCCTTCTCATCAAAACCACCAACAAATAAGTATTTAACAAACATCCATTATATGTCAGTCAGCTGTGGAAAATAATTAGAAAACATCACTTAACTAGAACACGAGTCTGTATGAAATTCAGAGGAAGCAATAGAGGGGGAAAAGCTCATAAAAGTCAGAAGAGTTCCAGAAATATGTGAATTAAAATCCTTTGCAAAACCTCTCACTTAATTTTTAACTAGGTTTCAAATCACCATGCTGACTCATTTTTGAAAACTGAAAAAACTTAGACAAACAAATTACCAAGGGCGAGTGAGGCTGAACTAGAGGCAAGTATCTTTCAAAAAGAAAACGAAAACAAAAAAGAAAACACAAGTGACAGCTTGCTGTTGCTGCTGAAATTCCATTAAACAAACTTTAAATTGAGGCTGAAATGAAATACAAAACAGGGAATAGTTAGTTTTAAAGTACAGAAACCATGGACCATTTTGATTATTACAACATAGTACGATTGCATGTATTTACTTTCACAACCATATATATTGCGTGAAGTGATGCAAAACTATGTAGGGATTCTGAGGAAAACATTTTTAGCATACTTGAAAATATTGCCTAGTAATTTTCAAATGTAAAATGTGTGCGGAAGAAAAATATCTTAGATAGTGTGTGCTTTGCTCTTCCACTGAAACTAAGGAAAACACCGGTTCTAAAAAAATACTTTTAAAATGGTATGGCACCTTAACAATATGGAAAAGGGAAACGGTAACTTAAACCTGAAGAAAATCTAGCAGATACCACCCTCACCAAGTGACCATAATCATGCTGATTAAAGACTCCCTGGCACGTTGTCAGAGAAAGCAGACAAACCCAAATTGAGGGACGTTCTATAAGACACTTGATGAAGTGTCTTAAAAAGTGTCAAGATTATGAAAAATAAGAGATGAGAAATCATCAAGATTGGAGCAGACTAAGGAGCCATTGCAACATAATGTAAGCCTGCATTAGATCCTGGAACAGACAAAAAGGACTTTGTAGGAAAACTGGCAAAATCCAAACAACGCCCTTAGATTGGTTAACAGTGCGATACAATGTTAATTTCTTAGTTTAGGTACAGGTACCATGATAATGTAAGATGTTGTATGAGAGGGAGATGAAAGAAAGGTGCACAGGACTCTGCACTATCTATTCAACTCTTTTGTAAATCTGAAAAAATTTCAAAATAATAGTTTAAAAAATTTTAATGAAATGACATGGAGGAAAATATTGTGATGTTGGGTTAGGCAATGGAATAAACACCAAAGTGCACAAACAGAAAAAAAAAATTAGTAAGTAGATTTAATCAAGATTAAACAGTTGTGTCTTAAAAAAATCATAGTTAAGAGTATAAAAAGGTGACTTTGGAAAACTTTTGTAAAACATGTATCAAATGAGAGATATACTGAATATATAAGAATCTCTTACAGTTTGGGGCTCCTGGGTGGCTCAGTTGGTTAAGCATCTTTTTATTTCGGCTCAGGTCATGATCTCACAGTTTATGAGATGAAGCCCTGTGTTGGGGCTCTGTGCTGACAGTGTGGAACCTGCTTGGGATTCTTTCTCTCCCTCTCTCATTATCCCTCCACTGCTCATACTCTCTGTTTTTTTCTCTCTGAATAAATAAATAAACTTAAAAAAAGATCTCATAAAATTGAAAAAAAGCAAAAACATTTGAATAGACACTTCCTAAGAGAAGATAAATGAATAATAAACACATACAAAGATGCTCAACATCACTAGTCATCAAGGAAATGACTAAGATCATATTAAGATCATATAAGATGACACTAATACTAGAATGGCTAATGTGAATGAGACTGCTAACACCAACAATAGGCTAGGAATGCAAGACACAGCACTCATATATTGCTGGTGGGACTGCAAAATGGTATAATCACTTTGGTAAAAAGTATGGAAACACTTTACGAAGTTTACACGCATTTTTCATGTGATCCAGAAATTATTATCTAGCAGAAATCAAATTATGTATCCACGCAAAGACGTTTATGTGAGTGTTCATTACAACATTGCTCATTATAGCTCTAAATTGGGAAAACCATAAACATTTTTCAACTGGTGAATAAACAAATTGTGGTTTAGGTATACAATGGAATGCTACCCAATAATATAAGAGTGAAATATTAGTGAACAGAAAAAAATGGACAAATCTCAGAAACCTTATGCTACCTGAAGGAAGTTAAATACAAAAGACTGTGTGTGGATCAAGTTATATGAAATTCTAGAAAATACAAAACTACAGTGACAGAAAGTAAGTCAGCATTTTGAGATGCTGCAGGTAGGGAAGAGATTTTTAGTGCAAGCTTTTCAGAGCAAAAGGACTATTCTAGATCTTAATTATGTGGTAGCATTTACACAATTACATACAATTACCAAAATACATCTGTATACTTCTAATTGACAAAATGGATATAAATAAAACCTCAATCAAAAAAGAACAAAATAATGTACACACCTATCAAGAAAACTGATAAAATGTAACCTGTCAAACAGTAAGCCAATAGGGACTTAAATCATAGACATATTGACTATTTCTGTAGGAGAAAGACAATTGGATGTAGGCAATTTCAGAATTGCCTCGTCAATTCCATGATGTTGGATGAAGGTCTCTGAAATTCTTTAGACATCAGGATAGCTGTGGACATCAGACATCATATTCTCATGTGGTTGTATAAAAATCGGGAAATTGGAAGAGGGAATTATATTAGTGTCTTGTTGCTGCCATGACAAATTACCACAAATTTAATAGTCTAAACAACACAAGTGTATTATTTTAGAGTTCTGTAAACAGGTTTCACTGTACTAACATCAAGATGTTGGCAAGCTCTTTTCCTTTGTGGAGACTCCTAGGCAGAAATCCTTTTCCTTGTCTTTTCCAGCTTCCATGGAGGCTATGTGCATCTCATGACTCATGGCCACTTTCATCTTTAAAGCCAACAAAGGCACATTGAGTCCTTCTCACATCCCACCTTGCTTTTCTCTTATTAACTCATTTACCAGAACTATGGATCTAGTACCCTAAATGCAAAGACAGTGGAAAAAGTAATGACCTGGCTCTTCCATCTTCTATTAGTGGGAGATGGGCCAGATGACTTTTATCCCACCACCAGGATCTATCACATATTGCTTTTCCATGGTTCTTCTTCCCAGAAGAAAATGACAGAAACATGTAAAATATTTAAGTAGCAAAGTTCTCTTTAGTTCTGTGGCATTAGAAAGATAAGATACATGAAGTCTTGCCATTTACAACAATGTGGATGGAACGTGTATTATGCTAGGCAAAATAAGTCAGAGAAAGACAAATATCATATGGTTTCACCCATATGTGGAATTTAAGAAACAAAACAGATGAACATAGGGGAAGGGAAGCAAAAATAAGATAAAAAGAGAGAGAGAAAGACAAAGCATAAGAGACTCTTACAGAGAACAAACTGAGGGTTGCTGGCAGGGTGTTGGGTGGGGAGAAGGGCTAAATGGGCAATGGGCATTAAGGAGGGCATTTGTTGGGATGAGCACTGGGTGTTACATATATACGTGATGAAACACTAAATTCTGTTCCTGAAATCATTATTACACTATATGTTAACAAACTTGGATTTAAATTTTAAAATAAATAAAATTAAAAAGAAAAAAGAGAGGGGTGCCTGGGTGGCACAGTCGGTTAAGCGTCCGACTTCAGCCAGGTCACGATCTCACGGTCCGTGAGTTCGAGCCCCGCGTCAGGCTCTGGGCTGATGGCTCAGAGCCTGGAGCCTGTTTCCGATTCTGTGTCTCCCTCTCTCTCTGTCCCTCCCCCGTTCATGCTCTGTCTCTCTCTGTCCCAAAAATAAATAAACGTTGAAAAAAAAAATTTAAAAAAAAAGAGAGATAAGATACATATGCAATATCTTAGGAAATAAAACATCTACAAATTTTTCTTGAATCAAATTCTTTTCTTTAAATTTTTTTTTAATGTTTATTTTTGACAGAGAGAGAGACAGAAACAGAGACAGAGCATGAGCGGGGGAGGGTGAGAGAGAGAGAGAGAGAGAGAGAGAGAGACAGAATCCGAAGCAGGCTCCAGGCTCTGAGCTGTCAGCACAGAGCCCGTCGCGGGGCTCGAACTCACAGACCACGAGATCATGACCTGAGCCGAAGTTGGACACTCAACCAACTGAGCCACCCAGGTGCCCCTTGAATCAAAATCTTAAAGATGCACTCTAGCCAACTGAAATATAAAGAGAGATAACTAACAAAACTCAATGTCAAAACCTTACTACATTCTGGAACCTTTCAAAGCAACTAATTTAGCTAATCCTTACCATATTGTTACAAGGTAAATACTATAATCCCATTTATAGATGAGAAAACAAAAATGCAGAAGGATGGACTCCTTCAATGTCACATAACTGCTAAGTGGTAAAGATCTAAAACTAGCAATGCCCACTTCAGAATTCAGACTCTTCATCCTAAAATTATAATTTTACATAAAAGTGTGTGGTGCCTGTGAGATTACCAAATGAAAACTTCTAGAAATTGGTTGGGTATATCCAGTCTATACCTCAAAAGTGAGGTCTGGGCTGGAGATACAAAACTTGAAAGTAGGGAACACTTTGCAGATATGCCTCAGGGAACCTGGTGGCAAGATCTGAAAAGAAGGGTAACAGGCCAGGAGCCCCGAGGTATGGTACTGGAGGTCACAGAAAACTGAGAGAGGGTCAGAGCAAGCAGAAGGCCTGGAACAACAAGGATACGCAGAATCACATTGGATGGCTTGACGTATCAGGCCAGAAACCAACAGGACACCTATAGTAACCTAAGAAGCAAGTCTGAAAATCAGAGGTGGGGGTGGGGAAATAGAGGGGCAAGAATCAATGTCAGTAATTGCACTGCCTCACATTTGTATAGTACTTTAGTGTGTCTCACAATTTCTGATTCTCTTCCATTTTTTTCTCATCAAGGAGACTATGAAATGGGAAATGAAAGCAGGTGCCTCCTTGTTGTATATTCTAGGAGCTCGTATCTGCTTCTCATAAGGCAGGAGGCTGATGTTCACAGGGAGAGTTGATTGAAAATGCTTCTCCCTACTGCCAAAATAGTGGCTAAATATGAAGAGTTCCAGAAATATGCTTTTCACTGTAAGAGAAAATTGGCAACATTTGAAGACATCAATTGATATAGATGTAGCTTTCTCCTAACCAAAGAAAAAAAGAAAGAAAAAGAAAAGAAACAACAACAACAACAAAAACAAGCCTGGAGTTTCTTTAAGTTATTATTGCTATTTCTGTTTTAATTGAATTTTACTTTGGAAGGGCCAGAAATGTCCCTTTTGTTCACTTAACAATAGAATATGGCCATCTCTCCATATCCATATAATGTTCTTTCTTCTTAATGGAATCTGTACATCTAACTCCTTGTGAAAGTCCTGCAGGAGAGCCCCTTTCATATTCTGGCTGATGCATCCAGAGCAGTAAGAACCATTCATTCAGTTCTCAGTGGCCTTACGTTTGGGACATTTCAGAAAATCCCTGGACTTCTCTGCCATGTTTTATTAACATTGACTCCCAGCATTACATTAGAATAGATTTTATTTTCTCTTTATGTCAATTAGATTGACTGACAGTCTGCAATGAGTTTCCTGGTAACACCTAGGGGATGGTTAAGTTTCCTAGCTTACTATTCTTCAAAATATTGAGAACCTGTCACTAAAAAGTCCCTTTTCTTTCTTTTCTGCTGATGAAGACAATTTTACTCCTAACCTCACGTATAATTTGCCAAATACAATAAGGTTTTAGATTATACAACTGCCTGACATCATGGATTTTTAAAGAGTTTTTTTTTCTTCCCCTTGGTGATAATCTTGAATTCTCTATGGGAGGTAGTTAAGATTTAATCATTAGTTTAATCATGGCTGTTTGCTCTGTCTACATGAAGCCAAACAGCCTTTTTTTTTTTAAGTGTATGTATTAAATGATTAATCATGAAATTGCACTAAAAATACTCTTTGGGCTTAGACATGCATTTCCTGGACATAGAATTAAGCATAGATAATTGATCTGTACAAATCTATAAATATTTACCCTAAGGGTAAATGGAGTGGAGCAGTACACAAAGGATTTACTTTGAAAATAATTTGGGATATTAACCTGAAAATTTATTCCCTGGTAACCTTGAGTGTTCCAAGTAGGTATTAACTTAGCCCATTTCTTGTGCTTTCAGAATCTGCTCCTGTGTTACCATCCCAATATCCCTCTGCAGAACGTACATGTGTTACCCCTTTGTGTTGAATTAATATGTCTCTAATAATCTATTCTTCTGTTCTGCACTATGGTCCTTCTGTTTCACCAATATGCCGATCATTGTGGTTGAGAAACCTCATGGCTTAGCTTCAAAGGAGGAAAAGATTTTCAGGAAAGGAAAGAAAAGTTTATATAGAGAAAAAGCATCAGGACATATATTTTAACTATTTTTCTGTTAGAAATATATTCAGATTTGCCTCAATGTTCAATGGGGTAAAGTCCCACTAAAACCAATCTAAGTTGAAAGTATCATTAAGTCAAAGTAAATTGAATACAAATAACCTACCAGACATCACAACTTAGCCTAGGCTACCCCTGAATGTGCTTAGAACACTTACATTAGCCTACAGTTGGGCAAAATCATCTAACACTAAGCCTATTTTATATTAAAGTGTTGAATGTCTCATGTAAGGTATTGAACACTCTACTGAAAGTGAAAAACAGAACTGTCCTATAGGTACAGATCGTTGTGACTCGTCAGCTGTTTACCCTCGTGATTGCGCGGATCACTGAGAGCTGCAGCTTGTTGTCCTGCCCAGCATCACAAGAGAGTATCATACTGCCTGTTGTAATTCTGGGAGAAGATCAAAGTTCAAAATTTGAAGCAAGGTTTCTATAGAATGCATATCGCTTTGACAATGTTGTGAAATGGAAAAATCATAGGTTGTAATATTGCTAAAATTCATACGTTACACCACTGTAGTTGGCAACTGTCTCTAGTATCCTGCATCGCACTAGGACAAGTTAGTTAACAATCAGTGCTATTTTCTTTCCCCATTTAGATTGCCTCATGATACAGAGCACAACTCTGAAGCCAGACCACTGAGCTTAAATGCCACCAGTTGTGTAATTTTAGGCAAATTACTGTAACTAATCTGTGACTCACTTTCTCATCTGAAAGATTAAGTGGACTAATCCCATAGTTCTTTTATGGGGAATAATATACAACTAGATTATAATATGCAAGCATTTATGACAGTTTCTACCATATAGTAAGCACTTACTATTCCTTATTGCATGCAGTTAACATACAAAAGCTTGGAGGTATTAATAATAATGTTTTTTTTTATGAAATTGTATTGCATGTATTTTGTTCCAATTACTCTTGAATGCCTATTGAGAGTAAATGTATAGAATGGTTGGGGCATAGTAAATGCACATATTCAACCACAGAATTATTTATTTATTTATTTATTTATTTATTCATATTTTAGACAAAGCGAGCACTCACGCATGCCCATGTAAGCAGGGGAGGGGCAGAGGGAGAGAGAAAATCTTAAACAGGCTCCACACTCACAGCAGAGCTTGACATGGGGCTCAATTCTGCACACCGTGAGATCATGACGTGAGCCAAAACCAAGAGCTGGACACGCAACTATACTGAACTACCAGTATAGTTCAAGGCAGTTAAGACAAGGCATTTCTCCAGTGCCTGTGTGGTACAGTCAGTTAAGTGTCTGACTCTTGATCTCAGTTCAGGTCATGATCTCACAATTCGTGCATTTGGTTGCCACATTGGGCTCTGTGCTGGTGACATCGGGCCCTCAACCACAGTAGATAAACAATACAGTTCCCAACATTCCTACCAACAGAATATGAATACTTTCGGTCCACTTTTTTGCAGGAACTTTGTATTGTTAGACATTTTAGTATAAGTTCTCTATATAAGTGCTACATATGAAGACCTTGTCATTCATATGTGTTAAAATATGTTTTACCTTTCTGTACCTTGCCCTGTGGTCTCTTAATAGTCTAGGAGTGCCTAGGTGGCTCGGTCGGTTAAGCATCCGACTTTGAATTTTGTCTCCGGTCTCGTGTTCATGACATCGAACCCTGTGTCAGGCTTTGTACTGACAGCGCAGAGCCTGCTTGGGATTCTGTCTCTCAGCCCCTCCCTGCTTGTGCTCTCCCTGTCTCTCTCTCAAAAAAAAAAAAAAAATTAAAAAAAGTGTAGTCTAATGAATACTTTTTAAGTTTAAATGTAATCCAGTCTTTGAACCATTTTCTCTTATGATGAGAATGAAAAGTTGTATTCTCCCAAGTTGAAGAAAGAAGTGGAAAACATAATCTTGTTTGACCCTAGATTCAAACTCTGTGCAAGGTTTTACAGCTCCTGTTTAAGGAGCTGCAATTGTATCATTAACAATTCTGTTTTAATATGCTTATTTCTGAGTGTTAGAAACTTCCTCTGCTCTATGACTTTTGTTTGTATAGTCAGCCTGTTCTTGAACATTGTGCTTGCCCAAGAAGTTTACAAAGATTAGTTCTCTGACTTGTTCTGCAAAGACAGTTCCCCCTTGCCTGGAAGGTGATAAATCCACCTTGGTTTCAGATATATTTGAGGAGTTATCAATTCCCTCAGCAATACTAGTACTTTGTGTGACTTGTTTGAGAAATCTGGCAAGTATAGGGGCACCCGGGTGGGTGGCTCAGTCAGTTCAGCTTCCAACTCTTGATTTCAACTCAGGTCATGGTCCTAGGGTTGTGGGATGGAGCCCCGAGTAGGACATTTTTACAGGGAAAAAAAAGCGTCTTAACCTCTTTATAATTCAAGCCCAAATACTATGCTTCAGGCTTAGGTCTTGACCCATAGAATTTCACCTTCACATGCTCTTCTCAGGGTTTGTGGGGATACTTGAGCTTTCACAGAGGACTTTGATGATAGCTCCATCTTGAAGTTTTGATTATACTTATTTAAATTTTTTTAATTTTTTAATTTTTTAATGTTTATTTTTTATTTTTGAGAGAGAGACAGAGCATGAGCGGGGAAGGGGCAGAGAGAGAAGGAGACACAGAATCTGAAGCAGGCTCCAGGCTCTGAGCTGTCAGCACAGAGCCCAATGCGAGGCTTGAACCCATGAACCACAAGATCATGACCTGAGCCAAAGTCAAATGCTTAACTGACTGAGCCACCCAGGCTCCCCTAAGAGAGAATCTTAAGCAGGTTCCATGTTCAGTGAAGAACCCAGTTTGACGCTTAATCCCATGACCCTGGGATCATGACCTGAGCTGAAATCAAGAGTCAGTCGCTCAACCAACTGAGTCACCAGGCGCCCCTGATTATACTTACTTTTGTATATTATACAATTTCTGGTTTTGATTTCCTCATTACCACCAAGTGGTAGAACAGAATAATTTTTAAACAAGTTCCAGGGCTAGTTTTGAGTGGAGCTGAGGTTCACAAAATGGAATAAGTCATACTCTTTGGTTTATGGAACTCTATTATCTTTGTTGTGTGTGTGTGAACACATTTAGTTTTTAGAGTCTTTCAGGTATCTATGTCCTTCAAATTACTGTCCATAGGGGTGGCCATGGAAGTGCATCACTGAGGTCTCTCTTCAGAAGAAACTGTTGGAGGGACACTGCTGCCACCCTCTTATCCATCATAATCTTCATCGCAGTACACATTCCCCCAGGCTTCTTCCATCTACTGACAGAACACAGAGGGCTATTAAACCTGGATCATTCCCACCTGTTGTGGGATTCCTCTAAAGGCACTACTTTGTCCTGGGAACTTCTTGTCTGCCTGTGGTCCAAGAACCTTGAAACCATTTTTCATCCCCCTCACCTTTCATAGGAACAAAACTGTGTCACAGACTCCTCCCCCTCATAATTCTCACAGACATTTCACCAAGAAACCCTGTATACTTTTAATTCCTTCTTGGTTTGTGCCTCCTGGATGATCAGAACTGACACTTAACAGAAATGGGGAGAAAGAGAAAGAGAGACAGAGAGATCCTTGAAAAACATTGTATTGCTTTATGAGCATGTGAGTTTTATTCATATAAATGATATATTGCAATGAATTTTTATAACACTTTAATGTTTCTGCTGAACATCATGGTTTTTTTTTGGGGGGGGAGGGGAGATTAATCTCTTTTCATTTATTTTTCTGACCAATATGGGCCATTCTACCATAGGAATATGTCACACTTTTCTTTTCATCCCTCTTTTCATGAATCCCTAAACTGTTTCTGGTCTTTGCTAACATAAAACGTGCTGCTCTAAATATTGTATTTAGTTTTTTTCCTGTCAACAGGTGAAAGAACTTTTCTGGGCTATTTTGGATGCTGGTTGTACAATTAATTGTACAGATATTTTATTGTAATTCCCATAAATGCTAAAAACAACTTTCCCAAATTGTTGCATCACGTAAAGCTCCCACCAGCATGGCAGGGGTCCTCTTTGCCCATTATCCTTATTATCATTTGCCATGATTTTTTTCCTCCATGTTTACTGCTCTGATAAGTGATAAATCAAATTGCATCTCTCTGATAATTAGTAAAGCTGAGAATTTATTTGTAAATATATTTGCCATTTGGAATATCTTCACTGTGAGCTGCTTATTCATCTTCTTCATCATTTGTTTTCGACTGGATTTCCTATTCTTTTAGGCTTCTACTTTCAAATTTAAGTTTCTCCTTTTAAACTAGTCTTTTTGAATATGTTTGCGTGTGTCCGTGTGTTGTGTGCACACATGTCGTTTTGAGGTTGTTGGTTGTGACTGGTTTATTAAGGCATAACTGACGTACAATATATCGCACGTATTTAAAATGTAAAATTTGACAACACTGACCTATGTATACCTCCATGAAACTACTACTATGATCAATATCATTGATCATCTTGTGATTCCCAAAGATCCCTTGTGACTGATTCTTTTCTCCCACCTCTTTGAACCACTCCCTACTCCTTCTGTAAACAACAAATGTCCTAGTTTCTGTTATGGTAGGTTAGTTTGCACATTCTTGCCTTTTATGTTAATGAGTCATACAACATGTATTTTATTTGGTTGGTTTCTCTCTCTCAATATAATTATTTCAGGATTCATCCATGATGTAGTGTCTACCAATGGTTCATGCCTTCTTATTTCCAAGCAGCATTTCACTCATTTGTGTATATGAGAGCTTGTTTTTCTGTTCACTTGTTAATGGACATTTAAGTTGTTACCAATTTTTTTCCTATCTCAGATAAAGCTTCACTAGCATTTGTGTCTTTGTATGGAATACACATTCATTCCTCCTGGGTAAATAGTGAAGAGTCGAATGACTGTATTGTGGAGAAAGCATATGTTTAATTTTTAAAGAAACTGGCAAGCTACCATTTTACATTCCCAACAGCAGTGTATGAAACTTAGTAACTGTGTTTACACCCCAACACTTTGTATGATCAGCCTTGTAAATTTTAGCCTTTCTAATCGGTATGTATCTCATTTTGGCATTAATTTGCATTTCCCTAATGACTAATAATGTTGAACATAATTCATGTGCTTATTGGCCATCTGCATATCTTTTTTGATGAAATGCCTTTTCAAAAATTTTACCCATCTTTATTGGGTTATTTGTTTTCTTATTATTGAGCTTTAAGAATGCTTTATGTATTCCAGAGATAAGTCCTTAATCAGATTCACAAATATTTTTATCATTTCTTTATCACCACTAGTTCACATTCCAAGTTTGTTTTATCCTCTCTTTTTAAATTCTTTTATATATTTCTCATAATTCCTTCCTGAGAGAAATATTATATTGTATCATGTTGTTAATTTGGTTGAATATAGAGGACTATGTTTATTCCATGTTTAATTTGGTTGAATATAGAGGACTATGTTTATTCCACATCTTACTTCATCTAGGGTACATCCTCTAGGTCTATTTTCATTTCTGTGTTTTGTTTTTCAGATATTTTTAAGTGTATCTCTATATAGATTTGATTTATTTTATTTTTATGCATTTATTTTATGCATTTTTTAAGAAATTAGGGAATGCCTATTCAGTTTTGCCATTGGCCAAAAAATAAAGTGGGATGGGCATCCATGGTAGCTGGCTTAGCCAAGAGTTTCATTTTTTATATGTAATCTCAGAGCATTTGATCAAAAATTATGCTTTGACATGTGATGTGCACATATAGATCTATAAAAAAAAAAAAGTAGAGAGTTCAGAAGGAGACCCAATTATTTGACTGATTAGTCAGCTTCAATAAAAGTACCAAGATGATTCAGTGGAAAATAATTTTTTCACCATAAACTATTAGAAAAATTAGACCGTATAAAATTTTTAAAAGGGAAAAAGGAAGACAAATCAGTAAAAAGACAGAACTTTGATGTATCTTGCTCTACTTACCACCCACAAACATTACCTGATAATACATGACAAACCAAAATGTAAAGCTTAAAATTAACAGCATCTAGAAGATAACATGTGGGGAATCTCTGTAACTTTGGGTCAGGCAAAGTTTTTTTTTTTTTTAATTTGACAGAAAATAAATATGAAATATAAAATTTAAAAAGCAGTGTTGAGCTTTTTCAAAATTAAAAAAAAAATCTTCAAAAGACACTGTTAAGAATGTAAAAAGATAAGGCACAAATGAGAGAAAATATTTCCAAAACACATACACAGTAAAACCCTTGGATTGCGAATAACTTGTTCTGTGAGTGTTCCAAATGATGGGCAAACATTTCTAATAAATTTTAGCTTGATAAACAAGCAGTGTCTTACAATACGAGTAGTACGTGATGCCAAATGACACATGATGACAACTGAGTCAATGGTTTTTGAAATTCGCTTTGATACACAAGTGATTTGGATTATAAGCATGTTTCTGGAATGAATTATGCTTCCAAACTAAAATTTTACTGTATTTGAAAAAGGACTTTTCTTGGTGCCTTGGTGGCTCAGTTGGTTGGGGGTCCCACTCTTGGTTTTGGCTCAGGTCATGACCTCACGGTTCGTGAGTTTGAGCCCCACTCAAACTACGCTGGGTGTGGAGCCTGCCTAGGATTCTCTTTCTCTCTTCCCCCCACCCTTTCTAAAAATAAATAAACTTAAAAAAAAGGGAATGACACTTATTAAAAAAAAAAGGAAAAGGACTTTTCAATGAATGTATAATTATAAATACAATTATAATATACAAATTATTTTTATAATACAAATAAACTATATAAAGAATATACAAAAAAACTCTTAAAATTCAATGATGAGAGGAAAAGCAACCCAATAACAAATGGACTAAAAGCTTGAACAAATGCTTCACCCTAGAAAGATAGAGATGGCAAATAAGCACACGGAAAAAATTGTTCAACATCATTTGTCATTAGGGATATGCAAATTAAATTCACAATGATATTTCATACACATTTACTAGAAAGGCTGGGATTGAAAAAATGAAACAGGCAATACAAAATGTTGGCAAGGATGTGACACAACTGGAACTCGCACACACTGCTGGAGGAATGCAAAATGTGTTCAACAATGAAAAAGAACCGACTACTGACATCTCCTACAACATGAAAGAAGTCCAATAACTAGGAATGAAGCCAGAACTCAGAAAACTACTGACTAAATGTTTCCATTTATTCGATACTCTGGAAAATGGTAAGGATAGGAACAGTTATCAGATCATCAATTGCCAGGGACCAGGAACGAAGTGAGGTTGGCTGACCACAGGGGGGAATGAGGTCAATTTGGGGCGTAGTGGAAATACTTTCTACCTTAATGATGTGGGCGATTATATAACTGATTGCATTTCTCAAACCTCATGGAATTGTACCAAAAAAAAAAAAAAAGGCAAAACAAAATGGTGAATTTTACTAATGTAAATACGTATCAGTAAGCCTGAATTAATGAAAATGTATGCTTGACAATTGCTCTAGGAGCATGACCTTCCTCACCCCTTGATGTATCTTACTTCATACTCTTAAATCAGATTTTTATTTGCTTACCTGCATTTTGGTCAGTATCCCGACTAGAATGCAAGGGTCTCAGAGGCACTCCTTGTTCATTATGATATGCCTGGGGTGTGATAGTACATGACACCCAGGAGGTACTCCTGTGTTAAGTGTTTGGTTCACTAAATTGACACTTTAGATTTGAATTTTCTCTATTCATTTTTTTTATCAACAACTACAGAAATGATAGTGATTTTTTTTTTTGCTTCCAACTTTCAACTCCAGAATTTAAAATAAAATAAATAAAAGTAGTTACTTTTCCAGGATGGGGCGGGGGTTGCTTCTTCAGCCTCACCCCTCTTGTCACAACTTCATCAATGGTCAAACATATTCTAAATCCACACTTTTTAGACCCTAATGCAAACTCTCAAACTGGCAGTTTTAGAGACCTGAAAAGTGTGTTTTCAAGATTCCATTTTCTCATGTCAATAATATGCTAAGTATTACCTACTCTTCAGACTTGTGATAAGGATTATATGAGTATATAATGAGCCAGATTTAATGATTGGCCAAGAAATATTATTCAATACATATCTTTCTTTAAAAATCATTCAAAATGGGGCACCTCAGTGGCTCAGTCAGTTAAACATCTGCCTTTGGTTCAGGTCATGATCTTGCAGTTGTGGGTTCAAGCCCCACTTCAGGCTCTCTGCTGTCCACGTGGAGCCTGCTTTGGATCCTCTGTCCCCCTCTCTCTCTGTCCCCCTCTCTCTCTGTCCCTCCAACTCTCTCTCTCTCTCTCTCTCTCTCTCTCTCTCTCTCTCAAAAATAAATATATTTTTAAAAATTCAATATATATTCTCTATATTCAAAATTAGTTCTTCTGGAATAATAATAATAATTCCATTATATATTAGAACAGGAAATTCAGTATGCTTTCTGTGTAGATTTTTAAACAAATAGAAAAGATTATTATTTCCTTTCTCATGACCTTGCTAAACACAGTCTGATGTTCTCTCATGTGATGTAATCAGATATTGGGAACAATTTTATGTAGTCAGCTATCATTTTTTCTTATATTATTATGTTTTTACTCTGACATTAATGATGCCTTTTTATAAATATACTCTACCTCTATCTAACAACCCCCACCCCTTACTTCATGCTCTAAACCTCTGAAGGACAAGAACTCTGTATTATATTTCTGTGGATCTTTTTTTCTTTTAAATTTTTTTTAACTTTATTTATTTATTTTGAGAGGAGGGGAGGGGCAGAGAGACAGGAGAGAGACACTCCCAGACAGGCTCCACACCGTCAATGCAGAGCCAAGGCTGGGCTTGAACTTAAGAACCATGAGATCATGACCTGAGCTGAAGCCAGATGCTTAACCAACTGAGCCACCCAGGTGCCCTTATATTTCTGTGGATCTTGACTTTAATATTGTACATATTGTAGGGTCTATATAAACATGTTGATTTGTTAGCTAAGCTGTGGGAAGGAGCACAGTTACACATTCAGAAATTGATGATCCCAAGAGGATGATATTAACAAATAAACAAAAACACTCACTACTTTTAAAGTTTTCTTCAAAATTTTTTGAATTAGGTCATTTTTAAGATTACTTAGTAAGCGTATCCAGAAAGTTTCTTCTGTAGTCAATATAATGTGTAAGTCCCCTTGACGCTGTGAACAATTCTTCATGCAATGCAGACATATCAGCCTGTTGTTGGAAAGGGCAGCTGGCTCATTTTTCTTGCTTGCTTAGTCTAATGCTACTTTGGGCCCAGAGAATGAGGAATTATCTTTTACCAAGAATGAAGCACTGTATATTCCCCCCAAGCTCTACTCTTGGAAAGTCCACAGGTGAAAGGAAAAAAATGGAAATAAATAAATGTTATCATCTTTTCTTCCTTTTCACTGTCCTCAACTCTGTCATTTTTGTTTTTATTTTTGTTTGTTCATTTTTAAAATTACCCTGGAACTTATTACAAAGTACTCAATTTCCACAAGACAGTGCCTGAAAATTATGGATGAACTTTATTTTCAAAATAATATGTTTTTCAAAATTCTAGATCCATATGTATGATCAGTAATTATTTCTCTCTTCATTACTTCTAGGAGTCCTATTATGCTAGAAATAACTGCTTTGGCCATTATCCTTGTCTTCAAATGTGAGAGAAGGGTCAAAAAAGATGAGTGTAAAATGTATCTCAGCCAAGTGCTTGTCCAGTTAGCATGATCCAATAAATATCTGTTCTTACTATTCAAACCTGCTCCCCTGCTCTGCTCCTGGATGTCCTTCCCCAAATTCATATACAGTGAGTACTCGAGTCATGTGATTATGCAGTCTACTTTTATATCTACCTATTTGAGAGGCTAAATATACAGAAAGGATAGAAGACCACATCTGGCAACTGACATCTTTGCATTAACCACTCCAGATATTCAGACCACAACTTCTATCTATAGCTACCAGTCCAAGGAGCCAAACTGAAACCCTGTAGCAATCAGCCAAGAATGTTAAGGATTTACCATCCTTATGTTTACCAAAACTTTATGTTTACCAAACCTGATGTTTGCCCCAGTTTCCAACTCGGACGAAGGAGAGAAAGCCAAATATGCTCTTCAATACAACCTTACAGAATGCCTCACCTCTTGCTAGCCTGCATCCGGCTCCCCATGCCAACAACTTCTAATTAGAGCCTACCTGAAGCCTTCCACTTTTTTTTCACTATAAAGATATTCCATTTATTTTCTATCTTTGAGTGTCTTCCAAATGCTAGCAATAACGGCTAAATCTCTTGCTACAGCAAGCTGTGAATAAATAGCTTTTCTTTGCTTCCATCTGGGTGGTCCTCACTTATTTCCACATACTCTTCACTTGAACTTTGTCATTTTAGTATTAGTAATATTTGATTTTATTTTTAAGTTTTTATTAAATTCAAGTTAGTTATAATATTAGTTTCAGGTGTACAAAATAGTTCACATGTTTATACACGACACTATACTCACTACAAAGGTGGCTACCATCTGACCCATTTGTCACTATTACAGTACCATTGACCATATTCCTTGGCTGTGTCTTTTATTCCAAGGACTTATTTATTCCATTACTGGAAGCTTGTACTTCCCATTCCCCTTCACCAATTTTGCTCCTCCTCCCACCCCTCTCGTCTGGCAATGTTCTCTGTATTTGTGGGTCTTTCTGGCTTTTTGTTTGTTTATTCGTTTGGTTTATTTTAGATGCAACATAGTGAAATCATATGACATTTGCTTTTCTACGTCTGATTTATTTTCCTTAGCATAATTACTCCTAGGTCTATCCATGTTGTCAAAAATGACATCCTTGGGGCGCCTGGGTGGTGCAGTCGGTTGAGCGTCCGACTTCAGCCAGGTCATGATCTCATGGTCCGTGAGTTCGAGTCCCGCATCAGGCTCTGGGCTGATGGCTCAGAGCCTGGAGCCTGTTTCTGATTCTGTGTCTCCCTCTCTCTCTGCCCCTCCCCCGTTCATGCTCTGTCTCTCTCTGTCCCAAAAATAAATAAACGTTGAAAAAAAAATTTAAAAAAAAATGACATCCTTTGTTATGACTGTAATATTCCACTGTGTGTGTGTGTGTGTGTGTGTGTGTGCGTGCGCGTGTGCATGTGCGCTCACATATAATTACCAAATCTGTATCCATTCATGTATTGATGGATACTAGGGTTGCTGTTGTAAATAATTCTACAATAAACACAGAGGTGCATATAAATTTTTGAATTTGAACTTTGCATGATTTTAACTTGAATATTATGGTAACCTCTCATTGTTCTCATCTCCTATTTTTGTTGTTGTTCATTCTTACAATATGCTGCCCTTGAAGCAAATGTCTACCTTTTCATATCTTTGATATCTCAGGACTTAATGCAGTCGTGTCAGTCTCTACTTGAATGTTTGCCAATATTCCTCAGTTCCCAAAGATCAAATACAGAATGTTTCCTGTGACCATAGGACTCCATGATTTAGTGTCAGCTGAGTTTCCTTTTTCACCATTTCTATTTCCAAAAACACTGAACTACTTAAAATTGCATGTTTCCACTCCTTGTTTGCTTCAAATGATTTTCTTGATTTTCCACTAAACATACTAACTCATTCTTTCATTCTCAAATCAATCGTCACCTTTGATAATCTTAACTGTTCTCTCCAAGCAAATTTAAATCCCATACATGGTCTAGTTATCATCATTATAGAAAATGCCACATCATGTTATAATGGTGTTTAGATACTTCCTTCTTTACTAAATTCCAAGATGATTAAAGGACATTTCCTTTTCTCTTGACTTTTGTATTCCCAGGGTAGGACATTTGATAGGTGCTCTGAAAATGTTAGTGAATTTATGGGGGTATTCAATATTCCATGTTCAATAGAACCAACTGCTCTTTTCTTTTGGTTATTTCCAGATGAGTTTATGTTTATTTTTATATGGAGAACTCTATTATAAGTTGCTTCTTTTCAAACACACAAAAATGGAAAGGGACGGAGACATATCATCTAAGTTTGCTACACATTTTGACCACACTCAGATTTTCTAGTATCCTGGTGTTGGTTTATTTGGGATTTTTTGCAATGAACCTAACCATAATCCTTTAGTAAGATTTTTTTTATAATACTGTAGATTTATTCCAAACTGTTTTCACAGGGGAATGCCTTGCACTTCATTATGCTGAATTTAAAAGCAGTTAGCATGTTATGACAAAGTACTCCAAAACTGTTTGAGCACAAGTGTCATTAAAATTTGCAAACGGAATGCTGAGTCTTTAGAGATATAGATGAACCATCTCTTCAAATTTCAAGAAGGTTCTGTTCCCTTAATAAAAAGGCAAAATATGCAAATATTTTTTTTTAAAAAAAGCTACGTGCATATGTTTGGTGTTTCAAAACACATATTGGCTTTTCACTCAAACAAAATAATGTAGAAAAGAAGTTGAGCCAGGGTGAAGGCTAACTTGTTGATTTATAAATCATTTTAAACAATGCAGTTTGTGGTAATTTGTTATAGTAGCCACAAGAGACTAACACACTAGTAGTGTAGTGTCGCCTTTTTCAGAATGTCTTTTTTTTAATTTATTATTATTTTTTAATCTTTATTTTTGAGAGAGAGAAAGAGAGACAGAGTGCAAGCAGGGGAGGAGCAGAGAGAGAGGGAGACACAGAATCCGAAGCAGGCTCCAGGCTCCAAGCTGTCAGCACATAGCCCGACGCGGGGCTCGAACCCATGAACCTTGAGATCATGACCTGAGCTGAAGTCAGCCGCCCAAGAGATTGAGCCACGCAGGCACCATTTCAGAATGTCTTACAGTGGACTCACACAGCATGCAGCTTTTACACTGACTTCTTTCATTTTAGTACTGTGCACTTATGACACTTTTACATCTTTTCATGGCTTGATGGTTTGTTTCTTTTTATTGCTAAATAACACTCTACCGTATGGATGTTTCACAGTTTGTTCATCCACACACCTATTGAAGGACATCTCATCTTAAGTTACTTTTTTTTCAGTGATGAATAAAGCTGCTGTAAACATTCATGTATAGATTTTGTGTGGACATACATTTTCCAATAAGCTGGGTAAATACTTAGGAGTGTGATGGCTAAATTGTATGGCAAGACTATGTTTAGTTTTATGAGAAAATGATAAACTGTCTCCCAAAGTAGGGGTAACGTTTTTTTTTTTTTCACACTAGCAATAAATGAAAAGTCCCTGTTGTTCTGCATTTTTATCTGCAATTGGATCTTGCAATGTTTGGATCTTCACCCTTCTAATAAGTGTGTAGTGTTAGCTCACTGTTGTTTAATTTGAAATTCCCCAATAACAGATGTTGCCAATCTTCCTTTTATATGATTATTTAATGTTGGTACATCTTCTTTAGTCAGACGTTGACTCATAATTTTTGCCTAGTTCCAAACTGTTATCCTTTTATGCAGTATTAGTAGTTTTGTGCATAATTTGGACAGAAGTCATTTTTCCAATGTGTGTTTTCCACCTATTTTCTCCTAGTATGTGGTTTGTTTCTTCATTCTTTTTACAGTTACTTTTGCAGAGGAGGAGTTTTACATTTTAATAAATTCTGACTCATCATTTCTTTTTTCTTTCATGGTTCATCATGTTGGTGTTCTGTGTAAAGGCTCCTCACCAACTGCAAAGTCACATAATATTTTCCATGTTATCTTCTGGACATTTTTTAGGTTTGTGTTCTATTTTTAGATAGACCCATGTCAGGTGTATGTTTATGCTGGCTTATCTATCTATACATACATTTTTCATACACAATTCCAATTATTCCAGCACCATTTGTTACAATGATTTTCAATTCTCCATTGAATTGTCTTTGTTCCTTTGCAAACTCAATTATTTATGTGTGTCTATTTCTGGGTTTTCTATTCTTTTCCGTTGATATATGTGTATATTCATCCACCAATACCTTGCTGTCTTCATTACTGTAGCTCTATAGCAAGTCTTGAAATTAGGTAATGTGTGCCCTCTCTTTCCCTTTCTTCCTTCTCTCCTACTCCTCTTCCTCCTCAACCTCCTTCTGCTTTACTACTGTGTTGTCTATTCGGGGTCTTTGGCCTTTTCATATAAACTTATAATAAGTTTTTCAGTATCTACAGTATAGCTTGTATGATTTATAAATATCTATAAAATATCTAAGACAATCTATCTGGCAGACAAAGGGCTGCACTCCTTCCAAAGGCACTATGGGACAGCCCATTCTTTGCCTCTTCCAACATTTGGAAGCATCTGGCTTCCAGTATCAGGCTCCAGATGTTCCTTCGTTGCTAAACACATCACTCCAATATTTGCCTCAGTGATCACATTGCTTCTTCCTCTTCTCTGTGTGTCTTTCTACTGTTTGTTTCTTATAAAGACACTTGTCATGGGATTTGATGTCCACTTGTGTCATACAGGATAATATCCTAATCTTTACATTAAATACATCTTTTAAGCCCCTTTTTGCAACTATGGCAGCATTCAGCCCACTACAGATGGTACTGTTGCCAGTGGCAAGGGAGGTGTGGAGGATTGGGTGGCCAAACCATGGGTGATTTTTTAGGACTGTAAAACCATTTTATGATACTAAAGTGGCAAACACAAAACACTATGTATATGTCAAAAACCCATGAAACTATGCCACAAAAACTAAAATGTAATATATGCTAATTAAAAAATAATTTTGGAGGTCAGAGAATTCATGGATGGAATGGAAAATGTGACAAATCAATTGAACTGTATTTACAATTCAGGAATGAACTCATTAAAGGGGATTGGGAAAATAAAGCTACCTAAGTAGCTTTGGAAATGAGTGTAGTCTGTAAAACTAAAGGCATGTGAAACTACATAGCAATGCACTCTAGTTGATAAAGTTGTTTCACATGGCGATATGGGTTAGCGATTCTGGTACCACTATATGTGTGTGTATACTGGAGCTAAACAATTATGTGAATGGATTGTGGGTTATGAGAGGCAGGTTTCTCACTGTTGGAGTAGGACCTTATAGATAAGCAAGGTAAAAAGGTTCAACTGAACCACCTGAGAACAGATTAGAGTTGGAGATGTCAGTTTGAATTTATGTTAACTTCATACATGTACAGATGGTTACATACAGAAATATTCATAGATATGACTATATATGCTAGTTAGTATATACACATATATCTTCTTGCTGTGTTAGCTGAAAGGACATGGAAACCATGCCACTCTAGTAGAAATAAACAAACCTAGTACTTAGATCTTGATTCTAAACCTATTATTTAATAATATGAATTGGGGTTCATTGGAGAAATGACTGTTTCTAGGACTGAGGCAGAAAATATACAAGGGGAGCCTAGGGAAGATTGTAGTACCAAAAAGTAATGAAATGCTAAACAAGCAAAAAGAAAACAAAATGACAAAATTATCCAAAAATAAAACAGAACAAAACAACAATGGGAGTATGTCAAAGTGACATAGGAACCAACTGAAAGGGTCTCTAATGGCCAAATCTGAGCCAATGTGAACAAAAACAACAGCAACAACAAATACATAAAGTTCTATTGGATTGTAACCCAAAGTATAAAATAAATGTCTTACAGTCTACATTGATATAAATGCATGACTGAATAAATTAATATAGAGAGGAGAATAGACAAATCTCCCATACAGAAGAATTCAAAATTTATGTAGTTACTCCACTATCAAGGAGATGGACATAACTCTTCACTATTGGTGAGGGGGGTGCATAGTGACTTCCTTCCTGAGTATATTATGCCTGTTCCAAAAGGTACACTATGGAAAAAAGAAAAAAAAAGCACAGTAGAGAAATCTGACAAACATCACTTCAGTCAGGTAATCAAGGTTCATATCAACAGTGATGAGTCATATTGATGGTATGTATCCTGGATGTGACGTGATGAAAATGGCACCTTATCTCTGTGGTCTTCCTCTTCAAAACACATAATCCTAGTCTAATCATGACAGAAACTTAAGATGAATGTCAGTTGAACGACATTCTGCAAAATACCTGACCAATCCTCTTCTCAACTGTCAAGGTCATCAAACTCCAGGAAAGTTTGAGAAATTATCACAGCTAAGAGGAGCCTAAAGAGACATGATGACTCCATGTAATGTGATATCCTACTTGTGATCCTTAAACTGAAAAAGTTCATTAGGTAAATACTAGGGTAATAGGAATACAGCATGGACTTTATTTAATGATAACAGATAAGTATTTGTTCATTTATTGGAACAAATATACTACTAACATGAGATGTTGATAACAGTGGAAACTGGATGTGGGGTATATGAGAACTTTCTATCTTCATATTTCTTTAAATCTACATGTAGAAAAAAAAAACCTAAAACACTAACTATGAGTGTTAGCTCACTACATGAATGTATATATTACTTTTTACACTGAATAAATGAAACATCCTCAAGAATGTGATAATATTTAACATTTCACAAATGTCTTAGTCTCCCACTATTGCTGATACTATCACTTTTTACTGTTACTGTTATCTTTTGAAATCTAACTTATCTTTCAAGGTCTAAGAAAAGCCTACTTTTTAAAAAGTTTATTTATTTTTGAGAGAGACAGAGAGAGAGAGAGAGAAAGGGCATACAAGAGTGAGGAGGGGCGAGCAGGGAAAGGGAAAGGGAAAGAGATCCTAATCCTAAACAGGATCCTAATCCTAAGCAGGCTTCACGCTGTCAGCATGGAGCCCAATACTGGGCCCCATCCCATGAACCATGAGATCATGACTTCAGCCCAAACCAGGAGTCAGACGCTTAACCAACTGAGCCACCCAGGTGCCCCTAAAAGCCTACTTTAGAGGCTTTCATAGCATCCAAAAAGATGTCTTTTCTCCCTCTGCATTATTAGGACACTCTGCTTATAAGACCACATTGTAGTTGGGATGTGCATTTCACTGTCTCTGAGATAATGTGAGTTTATGAGGTGCTGTGTTTCTTGGAGTCAGCATAACACAGTAGTTACAAAATGGACACTCAGTCAAAAGGACCTGGTTTTGAATCATTAGCTACTTCATTTCATTTTCCAGTTACATAATCTTGGGCATTATTTAACCCTCTGTGTCTCAGGTTTCTTATCTATAAAGTGGACCTAACAGTAGCACCTATCTATAAGAATTTTGTGAGGAATAACTGACTTAATACATATAAAAGTTAGGAAGAGTCCTATTATACGGAATAAACAATGTAGGAATTTTCTACTATTGTTGTTTCTGTGTTGTTCTTGTCGTTAAATCTGTGTTGCTGTCGTCTCACCATAGCAAGGGCTTACTAGGCAGGTGTTAATTTTTCTACTTAAGTTTAATAAATGTGGTAGACAGCAATAAATTCAGCCAGTTCATTGTTCTCCATAAATCTGTGTTGGGGCTTTACAAAATAAGTTTAACCAGTTGGAAACTCCAAATCTCATCTGTATAATGGGTTTCTTCCTAATTCACTAAAGCTGAAATATTCCAATAAATAATTTCTATCTGAGCATAGATAATGGGAGAATGATAGAGGCCATTGTATAAACTCAGCAGGTGTCTATTATTTTAAGTAACAGTATTTTTGGAAATTTGACAAAATGTCTTTTACACAAATTAAAAATAGTAGCGTTTAGTAAGGGTTAATTAGTGCAGATTCCCTATATACAGGAAATATGACACATGGGCATGGTATTTTATACATCAGATGCATGATAAGTTACTTACATCAGAGTACCTATAACACACTTAAATTTTTGCTCCCTGGACCAAAAAAATTCAGAAATGCAAGTAATATGTGTGAAACATTAAGAATATGAAGTGTTTAAGAGGGTTTGTTTGTTTTTATTTTAGGTATAGCAGTCAGGTGATCATAATTATCATAGTTGTAATAAATTTATGTTTGCATTTCCTAAAAATTCTAGAAATAGTGTCTCAGATGAACTATTTTCTCAGGCTTCAAAATAATTAATTTGTCCCTTCATTTAATTATCCATCTTATAGACACCAGTACGTATAAAGAGGTTAATATAAGCAAGTATATTACAGGAAACACTTTTTTTTTTTTAAGTAGGTTCCAAGCCCAATGTGGAGCCCAACGCTGGGCTTGAACTCACAACCCTGAGATCAAGACCCTGAGATCAACACTTAGCCATCTGAGCCAGCGAGGCTCAGTCTTGAAAGGGCTTTTATCTCAACAAAATAAATGGCAGTTATACAACAAATCAGGTCATTGTACCAAATATCATTTTCGTATATGATACATGTACACACGTTTTAGAACAGAGAAGGAGCAGAGACAGAGATGGACACAGAGCAGCTAATTGGTAGTGGATATAAGGAGGGGGGTGGGAATAGGGAAATACTCAAATGCAAAGTCAGGATCACAGCTTAATCAATCATTTTTCAGCCTCCAAATTCATTAGCACTTTTGTGAATTTTGTTGAGGAGTGTTGTGTTTCTCTTGACTGCTCTCATTTCTTGGGCACTAAAAAAGTCACACAGGACAGTTAACTTCAACATCTTCAGAAACACAAGCAGCAGGTTCCTCACAAGCTGTGTTTTTTAAAATACTGAGTCATATCTTGTGGCTGACTCAATTGCTGTCCTTTTGTTTCAATAGCATGTTTTCCCTCTGAAGTTACATGCCATAGTCTGCAGACCAACCATCATGTTGACTCTTATCATGTGTAACGTGGAACTCAGTAGAAACCACTTAAAGATTTACAAAGCATTTTAGGGCATTTTATCCTCTGATTAGATTTGCATGCATTCACATTCCGATTGTCCCAAATGTAATTAGCTTTTTCTGTTTACCAATTATCTAGGAAGATTTGCCAAATGCATCTTGACAGCGTTCCGACAGGAACTTGCAGCAGTTACAAATTATTTGCAATAAGTTCATTTACACCATAGTGTAATTCTACACTACATGAAGAATTAACACTATTTATTCATGAGATAGTAGAAACACTCTAAGGGATTTCTGTCAAAGAGAATTGGGTCATTATTTGTTGGAATGAACAAGTTATTAGGAAATACAACACATAAATCTCAACCAGAAAAAAAATTCTTTCTAATTTCATCTCTGCAACTTTCAACCTAACATGTTTTATCAATGCAAAGCCAAGAATGAACTAATCAGTTCTTTAAAATGCACAGTAGTGGTGAAAAAAAATATTCTGATGTTTCAGAAAATGTGTGTATAGAGCTTTAAAAGGTGCTATAAAGATGTGTAATATATAAATGAAATCATGAAACTACGTGGTAAACTCATCATCATCCTCCATTTCTTATTTGATGTAGAAAATGCTGACAATTAGTTTAAAATTAAGAAAGAGCTCCTTGCTAAGTTTTATGGTTACCATTTTTTGAGTAGAAAATATTTTTTAGGTTTAAAATGTATTGTATTCTTATAGTAATTGAATAGTACACACTTATTTTTATGTAAACAAACTATATGATTAAACAGGATGAGTGACAGCAAAATTTGGTACCCATATAATGAGACAGGGTGAAAGAGTGAAATGTGAATTGCCAGTAAACTTATTAAAATGTCCAAACTCACCAGGAACCAATGAAATATAAATTATCTCAGCAAAGAAATGCCCTTTTCACCTACGAAATTGGAAATGATCAAAATAAATGATTAAATGAAAGATAATTAGTACCTACCCATCTGTCTAACTCTTGATCAATCTTAAAACACAGGATTTAAGAGAACTTGGAGTAAATCTTATAGAACAGTAACACATACATGCACTTTCACACACACACACAAACACACACACACAAGCATGCGCACGTGTGAAGACCAGGAAACGTAGGTGAGCCAAGAAGAGAAACTAGTTTGTAAGCAAAACTATTCTATAGCTATATAAATATAAATATACTTTGTCATTAGTGCCTCTCTCTCACTCTAAAAAGCACTTCTGTATGAATGACTCATATGATTATCCAAGAGTCTTCAACTGATTTTAATGTAAAAATGACTCCCTGCAAGGCTAAGAAAATGAGCAGAGTTATCAGGGGTCTCCAGGAGCTAAGTTTGAGTGTGTTGTGCCAAGGGATAGACCATTACGTAAATCTTTCATGCTTTCTTTGGACTCCCTAAGAACAATAACCCAAGAGGGTGGTCAAAATTTTAAACAAGTATAGCCCTTGGGAAGATAGTCTTTGAGACACTAGTCCACTGTCTTCCCAATGCTGACCTCAAAAAATTTCTTTCTTGTTCACCCCCCACACCAAAAAAAGTGTACAGCCCTCACAAGCACTGAAGTATATATTCCAAACATCCATTAGATTAAGATAATCAGTATTACTGATGCCTCTAACCACTAAAGACGCTAACGTAAATCTTGAAAGACAGCATCCCAAGCCTAGCATAATTTTTCACACATAATATATGACATACAACTTAAAAAGCATGTGATGAGACATTATATGTAATGAAAATCTAAAAGTAGTAATTGCCCACAATGAAACCATAAAAATTACTGGAGACCCCAAAAGAAATCACATTAATAACTTCAATTAAAAAAAAAAAAAAGGAAAGAAAAATAATGCCATCAGAGATTGGGAAGCTATGTAACAAACAGAAATTCCAGAACTGAAAGTACAATAATTAAAATTAAGAAATTAATGGAGGGCATTGGCAGTAAATGACATACAATTAAATAGAAAATTAGAAGACATACAACAAGAAAATAGGCAGAATTAAGTTGGAGGGATAAAAGGATGGAAAATGAAAAAGAGAGTACGACACAGAAAGGATAAAGTGAAATATAAAATATATGTTCACTGGAGTCACAGAGGGAAAGAGGAGCTATAAGGATTATCTTACATTCCTTATATAAAAGATATAAGAAAAAAGTTTTGAAGATAAAAATCATAGAATCTACTCAGACAAAAAAATATCAAGTCACAGAAATTAGGAGGACTACAAAATTCAAGTGGGAAAAATTTTTTAAAGGTCATAGCTAAGAATGTTAATAATAAAATCTTAAAGCAGACATAAAAAGTCAGATTGATTTAGAGGAGTAACAATGAGACCAGAGGGTATGAAGCCAGAATTAATGGAATAATATCTTCTAGCTTTTGGGGGTGGGATTAAGTTCAAATTCTAGAAAAAGAAAGGAAAGATTTTCAACAGTTGAAGTAAAACATTGCCAGACGAGTAAAACTTACTTTGACAAAGAACATGCAATAAAAGATATACTAATGAGTTTTCATCAAAGAGAAGAAATTTAAATAAAAACTTAGAAAGAGAGAGAGAGAGAGAGAAGGCAATTATGGCATATGGAAATGAGAGGTATAGGATAAAGACCAAAAGAAAAAAAAGACATATAAACACAGATAAATATAAAAGATTATTGTCTGTACAAACCAATATATCCATATCAGGGGAAATGAAAATATATGCATTGAATTAACATAATAGAAAACAATAGCATATGACTAATAAATGTTGCTAACTTTCTAAAGCCATTATATTTTCTTGGAAGAGTTAGAAGTCCTAATTTGTATAGACTTTGATGGATCAGTGACTAAGAATGTAACCTCCAAGCACTCCTGAGTGGCCCAGTAGGTTAAGGGACTGACTCTTGATATTGGCTCAGTTTCGTGATCTTGCAGTTGTGAAGTTGAGCCCTGAGTCCGGTACCATGCTCAGCATGGAGCCTGCTTGGGATATTTTGAGAAAGAGAGAAAGAGAGGAAGCATGAGTGGGGGAAGGGCAGAGAGAGAGGGAGACAGAGAATCTCAAGCAGACTCCGCACTGTTAGCACAGAGCCCCACCTGGGACTCACACTCAAGAAACCGTGATATCATGACCCAAGCTGAAATCAAGAGTTGGGTGCTTAACCCACTGAGGCAGCTAGGTGCCCCATCAAAATAATTAAATATTTTTTTTAAAAAGGAATGTAATCTCCAGAGAAAACACTAAAATAAGTTAAATAATGTATAACTACCAACCTAGTAGAGCTATGTAATCAGACAAATCCAAAAGCAAGTAGTAGGATAGTAGATTTAAATCCAAATGTAAAAGTACTCACATTAAATATAAATGGATAAAATTTTTTAATTAAAAGACAGAATTTTAGAATGATTTTTTAAAATTGCGTGCTGCTTAAAAGAAACACATCTACATTAAATGAATACAGAATATTAAAACATAAGAAAAGCAAATATATTGTAGGCAAAATTAAACAAAAGAAATCTAGTGCTGTAATATTAGGAAAATTAGACTTAAAAAGAAGAAATACTGCAAGAGGAAAAAAAAAGGTCATTTCATATTTTTTAAAGTTTTGATGTATTAGGAAGATATAAAATTGTAGTTTTAGACACCTACAAAATATCTCAAAATAAGTGAAACTAATATTATTAGAAATAAAGAAATACATGAAGCTATAACTATTTTAAGATATGTTTATAAATATATTCAGTATTTGGTACATAAAGTAGACAATATTACATTACTAATATATAAAAGTTTTTACCAGTCTTTTTAACAAAAATTCTCTGATATTTATTAAAGCTGCATAATATATATAGACATCAAGTGCTCATGGAACATTTTCATGTAGGTAGTATCTGCTTTCTATATATTTGAGAGCATGTTTTTGATGGTGTAGAATTAGGCCAGGAATAAATAACAACAGAAAGCTAGAAAATCCTCATGTTTTTGAAAATTAATAAACATATAAGCTTAAGCCAAAGAAGGAAAGATATTAAAATTATAAATTACTTAAAATAAATTAATATCACTAATCAAAATTAATTAATATATTAATTAAAATATGAAGTCAAGAACATGTGTGATAAAGCTAACATGAGGATTTGAGAGAAATATTCAATTAAGTAAGACAAAAAAAGATTGAAAATATTTGTGATAAGCAATCATTTTAGGAAAATACTAACAAAGAAGAAAATTAAGAAAACAAAAGGAAAGTAATAATATGGATAACACCAGAAACTAATAAAATAGAAAATAAACAAAAAAGAGCATATATTAGGCCAAAATTTTTTTCAAAATGCTAATAAAATTCATAAATGCCAAGAAAATCTGATGAACTTAAAAGAGAGAATGGGAGTGAGAGTCAAAGCAAGCAAGAGGGAGGAATGTGGAAGTGACAGAGAGACAGAGAGAGAAAGATACAGACAGAATGGAGCCTGGGTGTTCAGTCGGTTAAGTGTCCGACTTTGGCTCAGGTCATGATCTCACGGTTCCTGGGTTTGAGCCCTGCATCAGGCTCTGTGCTGACATCTCAGAGCCTGGATCCTACTTCGGATTCTGTGTCTCACTTTCTCTCTTCCCCGCCCCAACTCATGCTCTCTCTCAAAAATAAATAAACATAAAAGAAAGAAAGATACAGAAGATAAAACAAAAGACAGAAAGGAAGGCACAAATGACCAATGTTGGGATTAAATATACGAGAGACCAAAAACAGATAGTGAAAGGGTTTTATGTCAATGAAATTAGAAATGAAAAAGAAAAAAATATCTGGAAATATTTAGGCAAATATAATTTATCAGTAATATGTGGAACAATGCACTTTACCAAACTGGGAACAAAATCTGGAAATACAGCTTACCAAAACTGACACTAGAAGAATTTGAAAATCTTAATAACTCATTACCACTAAAGGAAGTGAAACTGTAATTAAAAGCCCTCTATCAATAAAACTGCAAGTCCACAGTGTTTCATCATAGAATTCTAATAATTGAACAATAATTCACTGGAAAATAACAGGCAAATTTTAATCAGGAACACAAGGGCAAGTGGAAAAATACTCTAATGAACCTACGTATAATATAAATGCCAAAGCAGAATATCAAGGAATTATGTTTTTCAGGAACCCAGTAGCCAGGACCCACAACAGTGGTCGCATACTGAGGATATTATCATTTGGACTTCCTCCATTGCACATTCCCTCCTGTACTGCAGGACTTCATAGCCCCAGATGCTTGCTCCTATGTCAAGGGGCTCTCCAATCTATAATATCTTTATTATATTTTAAATTCCTGAGGGGAAGCATCTAGCTAACCACACTTTTGATATTTGCATAAGCTGTAGTTTGCAGATACATAAAATTAAATAAATATGGAGCACTGAGTCTTAACTTTTATTTCTCTTGGTATGCCACATAAATAAAAAGGATATTTAGATGCTGACACAAAAAAGAACAAATAGCCCTTTAGCTCTCCAACATCTACATGAATCCATTTTATACTTTGGACCTAGCTCCGACATGCACACACAAAATGTTTCCACTTTATATAATGGAACTATCCCTTCTGTGACTAAAAACGCACTCACTCTTCTCAAGGGAATAAGCAAAATTGCTGTATGTTACTGCATGCAGGCTAGATCCAGAATTTCTAGATCATGTATATTCCTCTTTAAGTTCTGTCATTCTTATATTCTGCAAATTGTAGAACAATTGTGTAATTATAAAATTAAACATCAAACTATGTAAAATATTGAAGGAGACAATGACAAGGATAATTCACTAAAATATATAAATATGTGCATTACACACTCTATCAACTTCATTATTAAGAACATGTTTCAAATTGAGCATCTATGAGCGTAGAGGTTTGAGACACGTTGAGTCATTGGGATCATAAGAGCAAAGTGGAAGAAATACAGCCTGGACAAGCTGAAGAGCCCTCACTGGCATAGGGCTGTATACAAAGCTAGCCACTTAGGGGTGATTCAGGAAATGCTTGGGAACATTCCCCCAAAATGTAATATATATTTCCTCCAAAATCAATCAGGAGGCCTTTTTCTCAGTGATTGAGAGAACAAGGTTACAACATTTACATCATTGTTCACTCCCTTAGAAGGAAGGACCTTGCATGTTCCATATTTTTGGCTAGTCATAAAATTCTCTGAGGTGTCTGGTTCCTGTATTTTTTGTGAGATTTATCTTTCTGTCTTGGAATACATATATATATATAAAGCCAAGAAATCTAGGACACTTACTATTTCCTGTATTCCTGTTCTTAAAATATACTATTATGTTGTGATTTATTTTCTTGACCAATATTGAACTTCCTTGATATCTGAATTGTGCTAAAGAATTTGGTTTCTGAGATGCCTGGGTGACTCAGTCAGTTAAGCATCTGACTCTTGATTTTGGCTCAGGTCATGATCTCAAGGTTCATGAGAAAGAGCCCCGCTTTGGGCTCTGTGCAGACAGCATGGAGCCTGCTTGGGATTTTCTCTCTCTCTCTCTCTCTCTCCCTCCCTCCCTCTCTCTCCCTCTCTCTCTGCCCCTCTCCCACTCATGCGCTTGCTAACTCTCTGTCTCAAAATAAATAAATAAACATTAAAACAACAAAAAGTTGTTTGGTCACATGGAGTTGCACAGTTTGTGGAATGCACAAAGCCACTGAGCTAAAGGAATGAGGGCAAACTGAAATCCAGTCTGCTCTCAACTCATTCAGCTCTGTGCTCTGGACTTGGGCTGCATCTGCCTGTAGGAAGGCAAACAAAAATGTGTCCTTTATCAAATTTGTCCTCCCCCCTCAGAGAGAAGATTTTTCTAATTGTACTTCCCAGTGTATAATTTTTCATAATACGTCCACATATAGAAGCTTTTTCTTTCTCTCTCTAATTGGAAAAAAAAAAGTGCTTTAAAGAGTGGTGGTAGCCCTGGATAGAGAGTGAGTAATCCTGAAGCAAGTGATACTGTTTTACTGCTGGGCTTGCTGGGTAAAAGCAATCTTCTTGTGCTTTTTTATCTCATTGCAATGGAGAAAAAGTATTTGTCAGGTCAGTAGCTGCTTGCCAGCTAAATTGATTTGTTCCTATAATAAGACCATATCTGCAAGAACAGCTGCATTGGAATGATGATATGATTAAACTTTAAGATATTCCACTGTGTTTCTCCAAAAGGCATTTATCTTTTGCATCAGCCAAGATGAAACTTAAATGGGAATGAGATAAGCATCACCGTTCCTGATTCTTTAAAGTTTTGATGTTGACTCTAATATCTGAAGTTCCCCCAGGATTCGGTTTTGCTTTTGATTTTAATTGTGTTTTTCACCCATAATAGTCCTTACTTGGTGTGTCAGTGAGCTATTGTGGTAATTCTGCCAGGTCCTAAAGATACACGTTCAGATTACACATCCTGTTTTACCAGTCCTATTGTGAGGAAGATCAGGTCAGAGCTCCTTTCATCATCTTGACCTTCGTTCTACAGTAATTGGTATTAGCCAAAGGATGGTGTCCAATAGTGTTTCCTTCCTGTAGGCAAAGATAGGAGTTGAGTTGCTGTAGATGTCTTTAAGGAAGGTTAAGAGGATGCCATGGTATGTAATCCTCCTTCTGTTGCAATATTCTTTCTCAAGGATTTTTTTCTCAAGGAAATTTTGGCTAAAGGCAAAAGAAGATATACAAGGAAACATTAGTGATACATGTTTTTGACATTAAATATCCCATGCCAAAAAGAAAAGTCAAAGGAATTCCCCAGGTAAATAGGATATGTTATAATTTGGAAGTCTGTGTCTTTAAAAAGGATGATAAACTGGGATGCCTGGGTGGCTTAGTAGGTTAAGCATCTGACTCTTGATTTCAGGACAGGTCATGATCTCATCGTTCATGAGATTGAGCCCCACATCAGGCTCTGTGCTGAGCATGGAACCTGCTTGGGATTCATTCTCTCTCCCTTTTCCCCTGTCCACAGCTTGTTCTGTGTGTGTGTGTGTGCGTCTCAAAAATATAAATAAGAAATATATATATATATATATATATATATATGCATGTATATATATGTATGCATATGCATATACATATGCATACATATGCATATACATATGCATATACATATACATACATACATATATACATACATATATATACATATATATATGGCAAAAATTAGAGAGCATTTTCTTCTATAATTTATAAGGTTCAGGGGCACCTAGGTGGCTCAGTCAATTAGGCGTCCGACTTGGGCTCAGGTCATAATCTCACAGTTCACAAGTTCAAGCCCCACATCAGACTCTGTGCTGGCAGTTCAGAGCCTGGAGCCTGCTTCAGACTCTGTGTGTCCCTCTCTCTGCCCCTCCCTACTTGCCCCTCTCTGTCTCTGTCTCTGTCTCTCTCTGTCTCTCTCTCAAAAAAAAATAATAATTTATAAGGTACATACATGTAAGATCTGTAATAACAGCATAAAGCAAACCTACAGCCATGGGCCAAACCCAGTCTACAGCTTCTAAATACATAGCCCTAAAGCTAAAAATTACATTTTAAGCAATATTTTTAAAAGGTTAGAAAAACAAAATAAAACAAAACTAAAGCAGAATATACAATGGAAACTGTAGCCTGCAAAGTCTTGAATATTTGCTATATGGTCAATTACATTAATTATGTAATTATATATTTGCTATATGCATTTGCATTATGTTGGCTATATGGTCAAATTACATTTGCTCTATGATCATTTACATTAATTCTGACTTTTTTATGACTGAGTGATATTCCAGTATAGACATATACCACATCTTCTTTATCCATTCATCAGTTGATGGACACTTGGGCTGTTTCCATAATTTAACCATTGTAGATAATTCTGCTGTATACATCGCTGTGCGTGTATCCCATTGGGTAAATACCTAGGAGTACAATTGATGAATCATAGGGTAGTTCTATTTGCAACTTTTTGAGGATGCTCCATACGGTTTCCCAGGGTGACTGCACCAGTTTGCATTCCCACCAATAGTACAAGAGGGTTGCCCTTTCTCAACATCCTTGCTAATACCTGCTGTTTCTTGTGTTGTTGATTTTAGCCATTCTGACAGGTGTGAGGTGATATCTCATTTGCAGTGACATGGATGGAGCTATAGAGTATTATGCTAAGCAAAATGTTGCAGAAAGACAAATACTATATGATTTCATTCACATGTGGAATTTGAGAAACAAATGAGTAAAGAGGAAAAAAGAGAGAGAGGCAAACTAAACAACAGACTCTTAACTGTGGAGAACAAACTGACGGTTCCCAGAAAGGAAGTGGGTGGGGGATGGGTTACGTAGATCATGGGGATTAAAGAATGCACTTGTGATGAGCACCAGGTGTTGCATGGAAGTCTTGAATCACTATATTGTACACGTGAAACTAATACTACACTGTATTTAACTGGAATTTGAATAAAAACTTTTGAAAGAAAAGGTAAGAGTGTGAGACATAGGTTTCCAGCTGTAGAAAAAATAAGTCACAGAAATAAAAGTTACAGCACAGGAAATTTATGGGGTGCCTAGGTGGCTGAGTCAGTTGAGTGGCTGACTCTTGATTTCAGCTCAGGTCATGATCCCAGGATCATGGGACTGAGCCCTGCATTGGGCTCTGCACTGAGCGTGAAATTTGCTTAAGATTCTTTCTCTCCCTCTCTGCCCTTCTCCCCGACTAGCACTGTCTCTCACTCTCTAAAATGAAAAAAATAAAATAATTCCAAATAAAATATTTAAATAATCCAAAGGAAGGCAGAAAAGGAGAAATTAAGAGAGACTGACAGAGACAAACTGGTAAAATGTAGACCTAAATCTAACCATGTAAATAATTACATTAAATATTAATGGATTATCTTCATGATCTTGAATAGGCAATGGTTTTTAGATATAACAGTAATACCACAAGCCACAATTGAAAAATATACAAATAGGACTTCATCAAATTTAGAAATTGTTGCACTGCAAATTATACCACCCAGAAAGTGAAACATAATCCATAGAATGGGAGAAAATATTTATAAATCATGAATCTCATTGGGTGCTTCTGTTCAGAATACAAGAAACTCTCCAACAGAAGTTATTCAATTTAAAAAATAGGTAAATTATTTCAGTAGATATTTCTCCAGAGAAGATATAGAAGTGGCCAATAATTTTATAAAATAATGCTAATATCATTAATTATACAAATCAAAACTTCAGTGAGACACCATTTCACACTCACTAGGATGGCTATAAGACAGAAAATAACGAGTATTGTTAATGATACAGAGAAACTGAAACCCTCACATATTGCTTGTAGGGATGTAAAACAAAAATCAATTGCATTAAAAAAATCAATTGCATTTTATATACTGGTAGCAAGTAGTCGAAAATAAAATTTAAGAATAAATTTCGTTTATAATATATCAAGAGACCTAAAATATTTAGGAATAAATTTAAGAAAGGATAAGGAAAACCTCTAAAATAAACCATAACTGAGATAAACTTAATAAGATATAAGTAAGTGGAAACATATGCCATTTTCATTCATTGGAAAATTCACTATTATTAAGATATCTATTCTACCCATTTTGCTTTACACATTCAATGTTCTCCTAAAGAACCCAAAACTTTTCTTTAAAGTTTGATGGAACAATTAAAATATTGAACTGAAAAGGAATTAGAATATACAAAGCAACATTGAAAGAAGTGCAACAGTTGGAAGCCTTACATCCCTTTAGTTCAGAATTAACAGTAAATCTATGTAATCGAGACTGTAAGGTTAAACCACAAATATTAGGGAAAGTTGGGTAGAGGGAGAAAGATCAATGTAACACAATAAAACAGCTAGTAAAAGCACATAATTATGTATTCATTTCATTTGCAACAAAAGCACCAAGATAACCCAGTGGATTCAACTTCTTTTTCAAGAAATAGTGCAAGAATAGTTGAATATCCATAGACAAAATTGAAATACTAAAACTATAAAGAAATGTGGAAAAATATAGCCATGACTTACGGTGAGCCAAGTATTTCTTTTTTTTTATTTTTTTTTCAACGTTTATTTATTTATTTATTTATTTATTTTTTGGGACAGAGAGAGACAGAGCATGAACGGGGGAGGGGCAGAGAGAGAGGGAGACACAGAATCGGAAACAGGCTCCAGGCTCTGAGCCATCAGCCCAGAGCCCGACGCGGGGCTCGAACTCACGGACTGCGAGATCACGACCTGGCTGAAGTCGGATGCTTAACCGACTGCACCACCCAGGCGCCCCAAATTTTTAATGTTTATTTTTGAGGGAGAAAGAGACATAACAAGAATGGGGGAGGGACAGAGAGAGAGACACAGAATCCTAAGCAGGATCAAGGCTCTGAGCTGTCAACACAGAGCCTGACACAGGGCTCAAACCCATAAACTGTGAGATCATGACCTGAGCCAAAGTTGGATGCTTAGCTGACTGAGCCACCCAGGCTCCCCAGCCAAGTGTTTCTTATATGTCACAGAAATCAATAACTATGATAGCAAAAGTGTATGCATTACATAACTATATATGAGTGTATATTATACAGTCACAGAGACTGTTTTGCAGAATAACATATTCCTACAGGTAAATAATCAAAAGAAAAATGACTTCTTAAAAAGGGGCAAAAGATTTATAGACACTTTGCAAAAGATATTCTATAAATCATTAGGGAAATGGAAATTGAATTTACAACCCAACAAATGGACTAAAATTTTATAAAAAGATTGACAATAAATAATGTATTTGAAGATGTGAAGCAACTGTAATTACATTTATTATTTATGAAAAATGTAAATAATACTGTTACTTTATAAGCATTATGGCAGTGTCTTAGTTTCTTCTAAAACTGAACATACACTTAGCATATGTCACAAGTTTCACTTCTAGGTATCCACTCATAAAAAATGAAACAAACATTTACATGAAAGCTTGTATACCAATATTCATGAAGATTTCATTCAGAAGTGTCACAAAGAGAAAACAGTTTCCATCAATAACATAATGGATAAACAAACTTGGGTATGTTCCTGTAATGCAATGCTACTCAGCAACAAAAAGAAACAAACTACTATTTCACACAAAAACATGAATCAATATCAAAAGCATCTGTTGTGTGAAAGAAAAATGCAAGTGAACATACTGTATGATTTTACTTATATGAAGTTCTTTACTAGGTGCAATTGACTAATAGTGGAGAAGGATTAAAAAAGCAGTTGTAGGATGGAATTTGGGGAAATTTTCTGGAGCCAATGTAATATCCTATATATTTATAATGCATCTGGGTTTCATGGAAGTAAGCATTGGTCAAAACTCAGCAAATGTACACTTAATATTTATGTATGTCATTGTATGCAAAATTTGGAAGAAAAGAAGAAAATCAGTAAAGAAATTGGAATTTAGCTAATGTATTACATATTAGTATACTGATGCCTGCAAATTACTTTGAAACACATCAAAAGCTACAATGTACTTTTGGATCAAGCGTTGGATGAATGAGTATATACATATAAGACAAAGCAAGTTCAGTAATGTTAATGGTAGTAAGTGGTAAATATGTTGGTGTTTGCTGTAAAATACTTTTGGTTTTGCTGTTTGAAAAATTTCATAATAAGATTTTGGGGAAATTGTTTTAAAAGGCAGGCAGGTATTATGTAGATGAGCATGGTCAGATGAATTCCAGAAAAAAAACAAAAACAAAAACCTAGCAGATGGAAAAGATAGAAGATTAGTCAATGAACTATGAGTCTTATAATTAAATAATCTAGAGCTTGGGTCACAAGCATGGACATATTTTAACTTTCAATCCTCAGTTTATATATATATGTGTGGAAAACGTGAAGGTCTCAAAGGGGAGATTATATTGGGTGAGCCTGACTTAATCAGGTGAAATTCCTTAAAAGAGGAAATCGGCTCTCACTGATGAGAGAATCTCTTGCTGGCGTTGAAGAAATGAGCTGCCAAGTTATAAAAGGTTCACATGCCTGGGATATAAAATATGGATTTTAAGAGCTGAGAATGACCCCCACTGGAAAGCCAGCAAAAAAACCAAGAGCCTCAGTCTACTAGTCACAAGGAAATGAACTCTGCCAATAATCTGAGGGAGGATGGAAGATATTATTTCCCCAGACAAGCATCTGGTGGGACCCCAGACCCATTCAACACTTTGATTACAGCCTTGTGAGACCCTGAGCAGAAGACCAGTTAAACTGTGCCTGGGCTCTGGACCCAAGACACCGACCTGATGAAACGTGCTATTTTTTTTTTTTCAGTAGCTGAGTTAATGGTCATTTGTTGTGCAACAATAGAAAACCAGTACAAGTAAGGTCATGAGTTTGTATATCAAGCTAAATATTCTGAGCATTTAATGTACAATAAGAAAAAGGAAGATCACTTGTAGCAAAGGAGTAGCATGATCTGAGGCTTTCATTAGCAAGGAAGTTAAGACGACTGCATAAAAATCTGTATAGAAACCCTGATATCTCAGTTCTTAACAAAATGGTTTATTTTTCATTGATGTAATAGTCTGTTGTGAGCGTTTCTTTTATCAACTCATTTCCACTGTCACCCAAGAATCCTGGATGTTTTTCATCCTCCAACTTTGTCGTCTTGGAGTTCCTTGTCTCCCTCAAGGAAAAGAAGAGAGACAGGTTGGGAAATTTCATACCCTAATTCTTAAGTATGTCAGGCAAGAAAGAATTCTTATCACTTCTGCTCAATCCCATTGACCACAATGAGTCATAGGTTCCCATTTTATCTTCAAGGATGACTAGGAAATGTACAGAAGCCCATGGAATATGTGGTGAGCCCAAACAGTTTCTGATCAGAGAGGAGAATTTCAAAAAGGAAGAAGGCAGTGTCAAATCCTTCAGAAAAAGATATATGATAACTAAAAATTAGTTATTAGGTTATATTAGAAGCCTCCAAGTTTCTATGTCTACAAGGGAAATCCAGCCCGCTGCTTGTATTTATGAATAAAGTTTTATTGGAATAGAGCATGATCTTTATTATTTATTTTTTTTTTTTTGCTTTGATATATTGTCTATGTCCACATCTGTGTTATAGCCAGAGTTTAGTTGTTGCCAAAACTATTTGTCTGGCAAAGAACAAAATTGTTACTACATGGCTCTTTTTAGAAATAGTTTGCCAACCCCAGGATTACATAATTAGAAAATTAATCGTGATTTTTGAGCTGTGAGTAGGTACTATAGAACCAATGAGGGAGAGAATGACAGGCAAATGAGAAAATAGATTAATAAAATAGATCCGATTCTGTGTCTCCCTCTCTTTCTGGCCCTCCCCCACTCATGCTCTGTCTCTGTCTCTCTCTCTCAAAAATAAACATTAAAAAAAAAAAAAAAGAAACTTAAAAAGGGGGCGCCTGGGTGGCTCGGTCGGTTAAGCATCTGACTTTGGCTCAGGTCATGATCTCACGGTTCATGAGTTCAAGCCCCACATCAGGCTCTGTGCTGACAGCTCAGAGCCTGGAGCCTGCTTCAAATTCTGTGTCTCCCTCTCTCTCTGCCCCTCCCCCACTCATTCTCTCTTTCTCGCTCTCTTTGTCTCTCTCTCTCAAAAATAAATAAACATTAAATAAATAAATAAATAAATAAATAAATAAATAAATAAAAGTAGATATGACTCCTTCTGGAAGTTTGCCGAGGAAGAAAACAGAAAAACATGTTCTTGAGATTTGCTACTCACTTACTTATTTGTTGTTTCTTTTACTTTTATTGTTTTTTTTTAATTAAAAAATTTAATGTTTATTTATTTTTGAGAGAAAGAGACAGAGCATGAGTGGGGAAGGAGCAAAGAGAGAGAGACACTGAATCCAACACAGGCTCCAGGCTCTGAGCTGTCAGCACTAGCCTGACATGGGGCTTGAACTCACAGACCGCAAGATCATGACCTGAGCTGAAATCAGATGCTTAATCGACTGAGCCACCCAGGAACCCCTGTTGTTTCTTTTATTTTGTCAAATATTCCTTTTGTAAAACCTAAGCATGTTGTAAACAATGGTAAAACTCTGAAGATGCAGGTACATGGTAAGATAATGGAAGAAGTGAGTGTCTTGAGAAGTCAGAATAGAATGAGATTATAAATGTCAGTGGAAAGACCAGCCCTGGTAAGGATGATGGCATTAAAATCCCCCTGAGACAAATCTGAGAAGAGAAGAAAGAGATCCCTATATGGCATTTTTACAAATATTCTTTTTTTTCTGCCTTCAGATTCAATTTTGTACTTATTAAAGTTGAACAGTATAGAAATTTGAAAAAGAGAAAATGAATATCTCCCATAACCATATCATTTCCCCATGAACAATTTGTGATAAACAGCATCAGCTCTGTATTTTTCTGGGCATACATTAACATGCATAATTTGTTTATTTTTAATACTAATGGGGTCATAAATATATATTGTTCTTTATTTGCTTTCTTTAGTACGATTTGTCAATTATGCATAGAGCTCTCTCTTTTTTAATAGCCCCACACAGAAGACTTCTTATATAGATCTTCCAAATTTTATGTTACCAATTCATATGATATACATTTGAGTTGTTTCTAATTTTAGTTATTATTAGAATGCTGCGATTAGTATGCCTGTCTATAAGCACTTCTTATTTTATTAGTATTTCTGTAGAAAAAAAATTTCAGAAGTGGAATCCATACTAATTTTAATCTGAAAAGGAAATGTTGAAGGATTGTACACCAAATAGTACTGATGATATTATCCCATAAGAAGCAAGAAAATTCATGAGCTGCCTATAAGGGGAAATGGCTGTGTTCAGGACTTGACAAGAACGGAGAAGCTTTGGAACGACTAATGCCGTATAACACTAATCTTGCAGCATTTTTTTATCCTTTTCCCTCTAAAGCCTTTCACAGCTTCTAGATGTTCCTTAATTCACCATCAAGTGTATTTTTCATTGCCATGAAAATGCAGTGCCTGACGGCAGAGCCGATCTTGTCATAGTCCTACCAACCTTTCCTTGTTCTTTTATTTGGATGCCATGTTAAGTTGCTTTCTAAGAAGCCCTTTCAAAAGAGGAATAGCACACCACAGATGTGGAAAGTGTCTGATTTTTTTCACATTGACCTGAATGGGAGAAATACGAACAATTCAAGTCTGTCCTTGAGGTATTAGTAAGATGGTCTCATGCTGCAAGTGCAAGTCTGGATATTTTTGCAGTGTTCTCTTAGCCTGCATTACTGATTCGCCCAACCATCACGGCCAGATGTATTGATTGGCCTTGCCAGTCCTTATACAGTGGACTCCCAACCCTGAAATTGTTCTCATAGTAAAATATGTGTGTGTGTATGTTAAATGTTTGGATTTAGCCTAACAGCTAGATCTTTTTAATAGTTCTTTGCTGTCTACATTAGTTCAATAGTGTGCTTTGAGTCTGTGGTGTGCCAGGACTAAGCTAATGGGCTTAGAATACAAGGAAGAGGGAAGACAGAGCATCTGGTTTCATGAAACGTTTGACCTAGTGAGGGGAAAGATGGGAGGTTGAAACATGTTATCTTGGAGGGAGTCACCGTGCCACTGGGTTCATAGAAAGTTAAAAGGAAGGTCATATGAAATGAGAAGCTAGAGCAAAGTGAAAGAAAGCGCAGAATGCTGGTGGAGCCAGGTTTTTTTCAGGAGAACTGGATATGAGGACTTGGAGGGAATCCTGTGAAGGAGAGACGAGCTATGTACAACAGAAGTATTGTAACAAAAAGATGCCAGAATATGACTTCCTTTCACGTTATTTCCTCTTGCAGATAATGCACGTATATAGAATTCTATATTTGGAGAAATCAGAGGATTTATTTACATTTTAAACAAAATATCTTGGATATGAAATTAGCAAAGAATTTATCCAAAGTTTCCAGTGGCGATAAAAATCAGTATAAGCATTTTTACTTACATTTGGCATTCGTAGGCAAATACATCAATATAATTTAGTCTTCATTCACCCTTCCACAGTGTCAAGAGAGAAAGTTACAAAATGAATTATAAATCAACTGTTTCTTTCTTTACTAATGTCTTTGTTTAGAGAAGAACCTCTTTGCTATTTTTCAAAAACACACACACACACACACACACACACACACAACACAAAATCCAACACTAATTAGGTACAGTTCATTGCCATTTCCAAACCAATAGTAAAGTTACCAGTAACATTAATTAGCATAAAAATTGGCTGATTCCTATTATCTCTAAGTACTAAATCTTTTCTGTTTATACCTTTTGGATTTGTTAGGCAATGCGCTGAGTGAAACCTTATGAAACAAAAGGCTTGGCAGCTGCACATTTTAAATATGCAGAGACTTGACTAAGACTTGACTATTGTATACACAGAAATAATGTATAGAAAGATTGCTAGCCCATTATGTAGTCATGGTGATCTGCTTTACCACCACATTTTCCACCATAGTGCAATCACACTGAGACCACTATTTAATCACATTTATCTATCTACTGTTAAACTGGGCATGACACTGTCAGTGCTGTAGAATCTTATAGCTGGATCTCAGCTTGCTCATGGAGTTTGGGAATTGCAAAACAGGTTGAAAGCAATCTTTCCTGTGAATTAATGAGGTACTCAGATCATCTGCACTCTCATCTCCATCGAACAGGTGCTAGAATGGCAAAAGGATAATTGTTTTAAATTTTGTTGTGCATTGTATTAAAATCATATTCTACAAGCAACAACATGAAATGCTAAAAAAGACGGTAAGAGGTCTAATACATGGCAGAATTAAAAATTTAACTCTTTGATGTGTGTGCATAAACTATTGACATTGCTTCTGCTAGCTTTTCATGCAAAATAAAATGGTTTTGATCATTAGGAAAAGAAACATACGTGTTCAACATATATTTATAGTTGACCAAAAAATGTATTGAGTGGTTACTCAATGGAAAACACTGTACTAGGCCCTGGGGATGCAAAAATGAATAACTTTGGAGAAAAATAAAATTTGGTCTGTGCCGACTATACCCTACTTTTTCTCCTCACAATTTTTATAAGCGTTATGTATATATATTTGTTTACTATTTCATCTTCTTCTCCCTTACAGGCTCTATTTTGTTTTTGTTGTTTGTTTGTTTTTAGTGGGTTGGGGGAGGCAGTGCATAAAACAACATAAATTTATTGTCTCACAGTTCTAGAGACTAGAAGTCCAAAATCAAGGTGTTAACAGGGCCGAGCTCCTCCAGAAGCCTCTAGTGGAGGATTTGTCCTAATCTCTTCCCACCTCTGGTGGCTGAATCACTCCAATCTCTGCCTCCATCTTTTTCTCTTAGTCTGTGGCTCTGTGTACAAATGTCTCAAATTCTTATGAGAACACTTGTCATACTAAATTTAGGTCCACCCTAATCCAGTATGACCTTGTCTTAACTAAGTATGCCTTCAGAGACCCTATTTCCAAATAAGCTCACATTCTGAAGTTCAGGTTGGGCATGAATTTTTGGAGGACACTATTCTACCTAGCATACTTACCATAGAAGAAATGACAGGCATAGAAACAGCATATATTAGAAGCCATCCTATTGCAATAAACTTTGGGGACTCAGAGAGGTGAGTCTTAGACAATGGACAATTCTCTTCCAGCATGAACTGAAATAAAGGGTCAGATATGACTTGTACTTAAGGTGGTTCTTCTGTACTTTAAGGAAAAGGTGAGTAGATCCTCATGACAAATGTGGTTTGAAGAAAGGCTCTGTATTAATGCAGGCTCTATTTTGTTCACCAAGGATACCTATCAGTGAGCAGATTCTCAAATATATTAAAGAAGGGAGGGAGGGAAGGAAGGAAGGAAGGAAGGAAGGAAGGAAGGAAGGAAGGAAAGAAGGAAGGAACAAAGGAGGGAGGGAAGGAGAGAAGAACGGACCTGTTCAATAGGATTTTGTTAGAATTTTCAAAGAGATACTTCCTGAAATCCAAGAAGATGTATGGGAACATCTAGCTCACTCTGGGAAAGGTTAAGAATGTTTCCCTAAGGAGATAAAATGTTGAGATTTTACATGTGTGAAAATATATTTATTTAGCCCTCATATTGCACAGTTTTGCTAAAGTATAAAATTCTAGTTTGGAAATAAATTTTCCTCACATTTAAAAAGATTTTGTTCCATTTTTTTCTAACTTCCCATCTTGTTGTTAACAAGTGCAAAATCATTCTGAAATTTAACCACTGGGTATATGTCTGCTTTTTTTTTTTCTGAAAATATTTAGATCTTTGCTGCCAGGAAATTTCTAGATAAAAAGTTTTAGGATGGTCTATTTTCTTCCATTGTTTGGGGGCACTTAATGTACATTGTCAATATGTAAGTTCATACTTTTCAATTATACAGAATGTTCTTAAAGTATTTCTGTGATAATCTCTTCTATTTCATTATAGTGAGGGGTCGATACCACGGTATCTAGAGTCGCAGTCAGTGCCTGATTGCAGATTCAAGTTCTGTTCATACTAGCTGTGTGGCTAGGGCCAACCAGCTTAACCTCTCTGTACTTAGAATTTTTCACCTGCCACACGTAGATTGTAATAATAGCATCTCCTCATAGAACCGTTTCATATTTGAGCGAATGTTTTTTTGTTTTTGTTTTTGTTTTTGCAAAACAGTTAGAATAGTGTCCAGCGCTTAGAGATTGCTTTAGAAAAAGGTCTGCTATTACAGATACTGTCCTTCCGAATGATTATTACACTTTTTCTTATTTCCTCTCCTTTGTTTTCCATATCTGTTTCTTTCATTTGGCTGTACTTTCCGAGCAGCTTCCTCAGCTATATCTTTGCATCATCTTATTGAGCTTTTCATTCGCGGTACCATATTTTCAATCTTTAGTTCTTTTTCCTGTCCTGCATGTTTCTCTTAGCACACTGCACTTGTTTACAGATGTAGTGTCTTATCTTATCTCCCCGAGGATTTTAATGGGAGGTAATTTTGTTATACTTGTACAGTTCACAGCAGTACAAGGCTTATTAGGAAAAAAGAATTGTCTCCTATACACATCTCCGTTTCTCACAACCCTAAAGTAACTACTTACAGTGCTTTTAATTGTTTGTTTGTTTGTTTTGGTATTTGCCTATGCATCTCTAAGTAGTATATTTATACTGCTCTTTTTTCTTGTTTTAGAAAGTTCCTAGTCAGTTCCTACATAGAGTATAAAAATTTCCTCTTCTGTCCCTCACTGAACACACACACACACACACACACACACCCAATGACCTCTATCCCAATGTAGTTACAATTTTGGTTATATTGGTATTCAGTACATATATTTGAAAGAGGGTGCTGTTGAAAAAAAAAAAAACACACACCAGATGGAGAATAGAAGCAAGGCAAGATTTTATTCATGGCCGGGCCAAACCTGATCTCCTGATCTTATGGGGAAAAGTGCAGAGAATGGCCCTGAACAAAGGTAGCAGTGAGCTTATATGGATTTTAGCAAGTCAGAGTACATCATTATGTAGTTAACCAATTACAATTTACAGCATTTCATGGTAACCAATCATATTGTGACACACAGACGTTAGTCTTGGCGGGAACCTATCAATTTAAAGTTCTTTGTCCTACGAGGTTTTAAAATGACCAATCATACATTGGTTAGACACCTACAATACCATGGGGCAGTGAGTTTGTGACTTTTTACATGTTGGTCTTGCCTAGGCCAGATCTTGGCAGAAGGGGTGGGGGAGCATTTTGCAACCTAAGTTATCTATTTAGCAAGCAGGCGAAGTTACAGAAGCGAGATAGGGCGGTTAGTAGTTTCTGATAACCCTAATAGGGAACTACATAAGCTTTTATTTCAATTATTCATGAAAGGTGAGTTTAAGCCAAACTTATATACAATAAGCTTTCTGATACCTTATAAGTTGATCTATTACATATTAATATGGCTAAACAAATGCTATTTATAGGTGAGTCATACAGTGCTCTAAAATTATTTCACTTTCAAGTGCATATTTATTCTTTCTACACTTCTTACACTTAACTATATTATCATTTTGGTTTGCTTGCTTGGTTAAACAATAGTTTTTTGGGGTTTTATTTTGTTTTATATTTTAATTTCCTTATGACTCATCCCTGAACCTTCCCGCCAATTATACAAATCGCTTTCCAGCCTTCCAGATATATCATACATATCAATTTGATCTTATTGTAGACATCTTTCCTGGGATCTCATGAACTATTGCATTCTGGAGATGTTACTCCCCAGGTCTGCTGCACAGCCATTATCCTGGGATCTCCCTTCCTTCCTTCCATCTTGGGAGTTCCATTCATCTAAGGATGATTTTCTACATCTCAGGGTGTGATCAGTTTCCTTTCTCCTATCTGAAAATTAAGGCCCACCTAATCAATATATGCAGGTAACGTTCTCTAATGGAACACTCCAAACGAATCAATTTTAACTGATGTCCTCTGTGTCCAAGCCTTGTCCAAGCCCTCAGCCTTTTTAGTGGTTCACTCTTCAACATAAACAAGTGGCCACATGTTCATAGACATCTGAGAAAAAAGACTGTAACATGAAAGAAAAGGGCCAAAACAATCAACCAAGCAAACTTAGCTGAGAAAGAGACTAGGCAGAGGTGAAAATTTCATGTCTAAAACTGAAAAATCAAGACATCGTAACATACTGCTCAAGAATAGATCCAGTTTTTAATAAGGCTGTGAGCTTATATTATTTGAGAGCCTCTGTTTAAGAAAAAAACCAGGGGTGCCTGGGTGGCTCAGTCACTTGAGCATCCAACTTCAGCTCAGGTCATGATCATAGTTCCTGGGTTTGAGCCCCAAGTTGGGCTCTGTGCTGACAGCTCAGCCTGGAGCCTGCTTCAGATTCTGTGTCTCCCTCTCTCTCTGCCCCTCCCCTACTCGCACTCTATGTCTCTATGTCTCTCAAAAATAAATAAACATTTAAAAAGGAAGGAAAGAAAAAATAAAAATTATGAATTTAAGAAAGAGGTACAAAAGGGAATATTACTTAGAATAACAAAAGATAGGTTTTGCAAGGAGCTCATCCAACTGAGGGTATGGAAACTTCATTATCATTAAAATAAATCAGCATCTGATGAACATGCTATCTAGAAATGTGGAAATAAATAAAAAAATAAACATTTAAAAAGTCTGTTTTCTTCTTTTAATAGGGAATGAGAATATTTCTTCATATATTTTGAGTATTTACCTTTTATTTTTTTAAGTTTTTAATGTTTATTTATTTTTGAGGGAGAGAGAGAGGGCACAGAAGTGGGGGAGGGGCAGAGAGAAAGGGAGACACAGAATCTGAAGCAGGCTCCAGGTTCTGAGCTGTCAACATGAAGCCTGACACGGGGCTTGAACCCATGAACCACAGGATCATGACCTGAGCCAAAGTTGGATGCTTAATGGACTGACCCACCCAGGTGCCCTGAGTATTTCCCTTTTAAAATGATATGCATATTTAATTGTTATGAAATCTTCTGTAGAAACTGTCAGAAAATAACATTTATGTACACAAATATAATGATATAAGGTAATTAACCAAAACTGGTTAAGTCTAGGGAGACTCACCAAGTATGGGCTAAGGAGAGCAGTCAGTCTAAATGTTTTACAAGAAAACCCTGGTGTTACAGTCTTTTTTGTTTTGGCTTTAACCTTAATCTTTATTGACTGATGATGCTTTTAAATCCTTATCCAGGAGTGGCATAGCTGAGTTAGAGTCCTACCCAGGCATCTGAAAGCAGTGTGTGTCCATATAAAAATCATTATAATGCATTTCTTCTGCTCTTCTTGTAATAGAAGCCAAGGATTCCTTCCCCATGAAGGAGATAAAAATGCAAACACTTAAAAGAAGTTCATTTGAAGACAGTATAGTATATGTTAAAAATATATCTTTATATTAGTCCATTAGTGAATTGATTCCATTTGCTTTGTAAGTATAAACCTCAAACCAGTTATTTATCTCTTGCCAGACTTATTAAAAGTTAAAGAATTACTTAGACGTACCTTCATGGTTGTACATATGTAACCTTGAAAGATTCAAACTTTAAAACTTTTTACATTTTTTTAAAGACCTAAGTGCAGTCTCTAATCCTAGTAATAACCTTTGAGGAACTTAGTATTAATTTTTATAACTTAGCAATAATATTAGAGGCATAAATGCATGCTCTAATTTGCAACATAAAAAGGAAAACACAATATTTTCACTTAAGTACGAATGTTCTGTATTTTCTAGCTGCACTTTAAAAAGTCACTAAGTACCCCCCACTGGAATAAACAAACAAAGGAAACAAAAAAAAGTGTATGGTTTTCCAGTTATTACTATACTAATATCCTGGCATATTTTATAAAATATTTTACTGATTGTTTTTCATATTAAGAAATTGGGGCTTCATTTGCTCTGCACTAAGGTTGTCAGACAATAGTTATCTTATGCCCTTCAGTTCTTTTCCTAAGAGTGAATGGTTAGTGGTCTTTTCTCTTTTACACTTGACTGTGTCTTCTTCCCTTCTAATAACAGAGACCACTGGACTTTTCCCACTGGGTATGTGCCTTATATCTGAAGATCCACTCACATTCTCAATTTAATCTCAAATCAAGCAAGAAATCATGACCAGATTCACAGTTATGGAATTTAGCTCAAAAGTCCATGCCCATAACCATGATCTTTTGTCATTTTACAAACATCCTTTGTTCCAATTACATTTGGAATCCAGGATTAATTTCTGCATGCCAAAGTTTCCCCCCAAATTTTCCTGAATTGTTTGACTATAAAGGGCAGTGTGGGATTTTTTAAAAGTAGACATTTTTAAGAGCAGTTTTTAGTTGATGGCAATATTAAGCAGAAGTTACATAGATTTCCCAAACAGCCACTTTGCCTACATCCACACTCCCTTCTCCATTACCAAAATCCTGCACCAGAATGGTATGTTTGCTATAACCAATGAACCTACATTGTCACATCAATATTGATGCATTTTTGGAGTGGTGGTGGGGGTCGATAGCTGATGGTCCTGAAAGAATCCTTGAGAAGTCTTTGGTGCAAAAAGGTGATTTTATTAAAGCACAGGGACAGGACCCTCTGGTAGAAAGAGCTGCACTGGGGTTGTGAGGAGTGACCTATTATATACTATGGAGTTGGGGGAGGTAAGTTTTCCAAAAGGATTTTCATATGCTAAAGAGGACTGACTCCAGAGATTCTGGAGGCCTGTCTATTGTCAAGCTAAGGTTGTTTTTCCCTCTAGCAAAGCATTAACATTAGGACAGAAGGAGTTCCTGGAGAAATGTTATACTCAGCCTGCCTCAAATATTTGTCAATGGGCTACAGGTTATAAAGGAATTTAGTTTTATTTACATTTCTTTGCCTTTGATCCCCACATCACTATGGAGGGGGACAGTGATGTTAGGACTCTAGGAAAGTAAGTCTATAGGTTTCTGAAGATTGCCTTTTTTCTTGTAAATCATTAAAAAACAGTTACAGGGGCACCTGGGTGGCTCAGTCGGTTAAGCTTCCGACTTCAGATCAGGTCATGATCTCACAGTTCATGAGTTCGAGCCCCGCGTCGGGCTCTGTGCTGACAGCACGGAGCCTGGAGCCTGCTTCACATTCTGTGTCTCCCTCTCTCTCTGCCCCTTCCCTGCTCATTCCCTGTCTTTCTCTGCCTCAAAAATAAATAAACATTAAAAAATTTAAAAAAAAAGACAGTTACAAACTGGTAGAGATTCCCATCCTGAATGACTATGATTTCTATCACTTAGCCATTTGTTTTTCCCTTCCCTTTGTTCTTGGGCAGCCAGGAGTGCCTGAAGAATATCACACCTATCCCACCCAAGGGGGTTGGGGGCTTGCCTTATGCTCCCTCATCAACTGTCACCCAAAGTCTGTAGTTTATATTAGGGTTCACCCTTGGTGTTGTAAATTTTATGGGTTTTGATAAATGTGTAATGACATTTATCCACCATTATAGTATCATACAGCAGGACACAAATTTTTGTCCATATAATTACTTCTCCTGGGGCACTTTGTGAGTGGGCTAATTCCCACTAAGATCCCCTGAATAAAGACCCCCTGCCAGCCTGGACTTCTAATTATGGCCTACTCCATTTTTCTTCGTCTGTACTCAACTCACCTGACAAGACTCCACTACTTTTTATGTTGACCTTATGTGGAATTAGGCTGACACTGCTTATGATCTTTGACCATTGTGACTTATATCCCTTTCCCTACATCGTGTTTATACAGTGCAGTTTGGTCAGCTTCTATTTGCAGCCATCTGACTCCATCAGTCCTATAATTTTGGGTACTAACTACCTCTTACTTTTCATACATCAAGATTGCTTTATCCCCGGATTTTGATATGGTCTTGAATACACCAGCAGTAAATTCAAGAGAACAGAAGAAAAATTACCATTTATTTTGAAATTAAACTTACCTGTTATTTTTAGTAGTTTATTGTGATCATAGAACAGAGTAAACAACATATATTATTTCAGTAATGAACATTAGAGACTCAAATTTTATTTTAAGTACTGTTACCTTATTTGGACTTTGTACACTCTTGGGAGCTGTCTCATCCAACAGAGCATAATATCATAGAATCTTAGATTTGAGGGATCTTGAAGAGTATGCAGTTTTCTACACGTGTTCCATGGGTTGAACCTCATTGGTGAATGGGAGTTGTCCAATACCATTCAGTTAGTTGACAGCAAAAGGACTAAAATCTACATCTCCTTTTTCGTGGCTTAGTGTCTTTTCCCTTATTTATAAGGTAAGTGGTTTGAAAAAGAATGCAGGCATGGAAGCAGGTCAGAGGACTTACATTCCAGACAGCCTGACCATATTAAGTCTGTTGAATTCACTAAGGTTAAAGTCTAGGTGATACAATTAGAAATGTGTATTTGGTCTTTGTTTCAGGTTCCTCACAAACAGCTACCAAAACACTTGCAATCTCCAGAGTGATGAGTGTTTTGTATACTAATGAGATGGCTGATGGCTGGGGTACAATACGTAACTTAACTTCAGGAGCGGGGTGGTTACCAGAAATACTAAGGCATGATTGGAGGGTTGGAACATTCAGTCCTATCCCCTGACCTCCAGGGAGAGTAGAGTGCCCAGAGATTGAGTTCAATCACCAATGACTAATGATTTAGTCAATCTTGTCTACATAATGAAACCCCAATAAAAAAACCCTGAATGCTGGGATTTGAACAGCTTCTGGGTTGATGGATGTACCCCCATATTGGGCGGAGGGTGCACCCCAAATCCATAGAGAAAGAAGTCCCTGTGCCCAGGACTATTTTTGTTGTTTGCCCCATATAGCTCCTTCTAAGGCTGTTTATGTTTATCCTTTATAACAAACCAATAACAGTAAATAAAGTAATTCTCAGAGTTCTGTGAGTAGTTGTAGCAAATTATTGAACCCCAAAGGAAGGTCTTGGGAACCTCTAATTTATACGTGGTCTTCAGAAGTGTGGGAGGCTAGGACTTAGAATTGGTGTCTGATGTAGATCGCAGTTCTGTGAGAATGAGTTTAAACACTAAGACTCCTCCTTAAACTGTGGGGATCTGTGCTAACTCCCAAGTAATGTCAAAATTGAATTGTAAGTCACCCATTCAGTATCAGGACACTTGGAGAATCTTTTGCTGTAGGGGGGGAAAAACCACATATTTGGTGTCAGAAGTGTTATGAATGAAAACACAAGAGTCTGATTCTCAGAACTCCAGATTCAAAAATGTGACTTTATGAATATTCCCCTCAAAGATCACACTCTATGATGGCAGACACATGATAAAAAATCAGGCATGTCAATTTCTTAATTTATAGTGGAATTTTCAATGACAAGAAACAGGTAATTTTTATCCAGAGTTTCAAAGCATTTTTAGATTGAAAATTTAGCAAGCTATTTAAAAACTAATATATATATCTAGTGGGTGTTGATCAAAAAGTAATTGGTGTTTGCTTCCTTTATAAAAAGGTTTTATCATTAAAGATGCTTCTAATGTCTTCCACCTGAATAGACCCTTCATAAGTGATTTAACCCTACAAATAGAAAGAATTTCTGGATTTTTGGCTTGTTCATTGATGCCTTAATATGTATGCTACATAGAAGGATACATATATATCCATGTTATGAGAACATTCTGCTCTTTATTATAGGAAACGCTTTTTGTTGGACTAAAAAAAGTAAATAAGTAAAAAAAACACATTAGTCTGCAGTAGGTTTTATTTTGTTTTGTTTTGTTTTGTTTTTGATGTGCAAAACCCTGCTTAGAAGGATATTATGATTATTTCAAGCAAAGGTAGCATGTATGCATGCACAAGTGCTAAATCTTACCTTGTATTAAGTCTACTCGTGGTAAATATTACAGTCAATGCAAGCGATTGAAAAGGGACGGTGCTATTTTATAATGTTTTATTTAACATTAATTATAATGAAGAATGAAAACCTTGGTGTGTGTGTGTGTGTGTGTGTGTGTGTGTGTATGCACGATTTTATTAAAACCAAGTTCAGATTTATACATAAGGGCACAATTGTGTTATGAGATTGCTTCGGTTTTTAACTGAACCACTGTGATTATAAATAAATATCCAGCAAGATTGCATTCCTTTCTTGCTAATGACGAACTCTGCAAAGGTTAAAAAAAAAAAGGATGATTTGTTTGGATAATTGATAATTATTTCACTGACTATCCCTCCTAAAGCTCTGATGGGGCATGGTACAAAATGCTGAATCCTTTTTCTATCCAGGCACATTGTAGCAACAGATGTACCCAGCCATTATTACGAATGGAAACATACCAATCAGTATGGCATGGTTCCCGACTTGCCCCCAGAGCCAGCAAGGAACACCAACACTGCCTGAAGAATAACACCGTCTGTCCAACAGTCAAACCCCACCTAAGATTTTGGATGGAACTAAACATTGCATGTGCATAACAGACTTTAAATAAGACAAATTCTTCTTGAATCCAACCCAAGACACTTACTTGACAAATGCCTCAAATGTTATTGTGAAAAGTCAGCTTCCCTGACATTAGTGTTCTTCCAACAGTGGCTCTGGCTGTTTCACATATCCCAGCTCATTTAAGTGTCTCTCTGTTCCCTCTAGAATGTTTTGTTTAAAATTACTATATGCTGCCAAGAAATGAACAGAAATTCCGCGATGATGGCCCCTGGCTTACTCTACTCTCACTCCCTCGCTCTCTACTAAATCCAGTGCGTAAGCCGCACTGCTGTTCGTGTGGTTTCTTTAAATGCATATTTGACCAAATTAATTACCTGTTTCAAATTCTCCTATGCCTCCTCCCCCTTTAACTCTTACTATACCAATACAAGATTTCACGTACTTTAGCTTCGTATACAAATGTCATAAACTGGTCCTTAATTATCAATCAAAAATGTTAATATTCATTTGAAGAGCAGTAATGTAAATTATTTATGGTTTATCTGCAAATACTGAGCAACAAAACTCTTTGTCATTACAAAACCTTTCTGTCCAGCATGCTCAGACAGGGTTTCCATGGGTCTACTTAACTAAATGTTTAATGGCTGAAATTTCACTCATCTGCCCTTCATGTCTGTCTGTCTACCTATCTACCTATCTATCTATCTATCCAGCTACCTACTTACTTTATCAAAACAGATAAGGATCTTAAAGGTAACTATAAAATATTATTGTTCTTGACTCCAAAAGCAAGTGGAATCATGTAAAAGGGTTTAAGAAAAATAAGTTTCTTAAATTATGTCCTTCTGAACAAATGGCTCCACACAGAATATGTAGAAAGGATCAGAAGTAACACTTTGTGTGCAATATCTGAATATTTTGTTAAATATAGAAATATTAAAGTCAGCATTCTAACATTATTTCCATGTTTACTAAATAAATGATACTCTACAGGGATTAATCAAAAATAAAATATTCAAAAATTTAATACACTTTGACCCAAGGATTTTATTTCTGATAATCTTTAATAAAGACATCATTGCAATACCAAAAAAGGTTTCATACACAATAACATTTAATGCACTAATAAGGGAATATTATTCATTAAAAATTTAGGGAAAATTATATCATTAAAACACTAATATGATATATAATGAAACAAAGGTGTTTTTAAAAATTTATTTTAATGTTTATTTTTGAGATAGAAAAAGCATGAGCAGGGGAGGGGCAGAGAGAGATGGAGACACAGACTCTGAAGCAGGCTCCAGGCTCCTGGCTGTACAGAGACAGAGGGCTCAAACCCACAGACCGTGAAATCATGACCTGAGCCGAAGTCGGACACTTAACCAACTGAGCCACCCAGGTGCTCCAAAGTTTTAAAGTTATATATGACATGTAATCTCAATTTTACAAGTATATCCAGACTCAACTGAAATAAATTACACGAAACTATTAACAGTGGTTGCATTCTATAATGAAATGTGAAATTTTTCATTTTTATCATTAACTGTTTTTCAAAGTATCTTTAAAGTGTATATAAATTTTATAGTGCAAAAAAAAAAAAAAAAAAAAAAACGAAAACACTTCATTTTTAAAAAGGGCAATTAGGGACACCTGGGTGGCTCAGTCCGTCTATGCATCCACCTCTTGATTTCGGATCAGGTCATGATCTCGCCGTTTGGGAGTTTGAGCCTCGCAGAGCCTGCTTGGTGTGTTGTATCTCTCTGTCTCTCCCTCCCTCCCTCCCACACACACTCTCTCTCTCTCTCAATATAAATAAACTTTAAAAAATTAAAAGTAAAATAAATGAAAGGGAAGGTTATGTAGAATGGAGGCAATGCAGCCGTTCTACATGAACATTTAGAGGATTCAATCATTATCTGTTTTAGTCTTCCAAAGATTAGTCTCCTCTAGATTTTATTTAAATAGATTGATTAACAAGCATGCAAAATAAACTTTTTGGTCTTGTTAGATTTTATGGTTTCATTCGGTTAGAAACAAATCTACTGGAAGTTTGGTTTGGGAACATGTTACAGCTGCCTTATTGGAAGGTAACTTACTAAAGTGCATTGGTAAATGATTTCCTCACAAATTAGAAATATACACTCTCATCCTCATCTGTTAGAATTCCAAGCCTATACAGAGAGAGACTCCATCTTATCCAAATAGACAAATTAAAGGATTACTTAAATTAACTTTTATTTTTCACTTGAGGCTACTCTTTGTTCAAACTTTCCACAGTTTTTGAGATAATTGAGATTTTATAGAGCATTTTCATGTTAAAAATTGAAGAGGTCATGTAATTTTGATATCTCTGCAGAAAATGTCTCCCTAACATTAGCAGTCAACTGTTATAAAACCTTTCATTTGAAAATCTAAAGGAGTTTTGCAAATTTGATTCATCACAACACAGTGAGTTCTCTTATTTAATCAGCTACTCCTCTCTGATTATATAGTTCAGATTAAAGTCCCAGCTAATATGGAAACAGACCGTAAACAATTGGCCCTAAATGATTCAATAAAACGCAGATTTGCAAAAGAGAAAATTATATATTGGGATCGAAATAACAAAGCCCAAAACCTTTGACTTACTAAGAAAAATAAAATAAAAACGTCTGCACTCAAATCTTAGAATTATGAAAACCTGTTCTTTTATCTAGAAATGTATCCACATGTGTTTTGCCTTATATCAATTAAAGAACTATAATAATAATAACAATGGCCACTTCTTGAGCACTTAGTGTGTCCCAATATCTATACTCTTGCATTATTTATGGGTTTAAAAATATTAAGTGAATTATTCCATTTAATTTTAAATAAATGTTATTGAAGTACAGCATATATACAAAAAACGCATGTCAAAAGTGGAGAGATCATGATTTCTCACAAAATATACATGCTCTGTAACAACCATTGATATTAACAAGCAGAGCGTAAGTAGTACTCCTAAAGCAACCTAATATTTTCTTTCAATCATTAACTCTGCTGTATTAGCGACTATACTTCTGATTTCTATCACCATGGGTAGAATTATGTTATGTGTGATGGTGTGACTGAAATAATTTTTCATTCAACATTGAACTTAAGAAATTCACCCACATTTTTGTGTGTAGGCATAATTTTAAATTCTTATTTCTTCTAGTATTTCACTGGATAATATTACAGAGGTTACTTATCCAGTCTCCTAGCGATGGATATTTGGATGTTTCTAAAATTTTGACTTCAAGTAATAATGTTGCTATGAGCATTCATATATATTCAATTTTAGTAGATACTGTTAAGAGATTTCTGAAGTGGTTGTACCAATTTACACTTTCACCACTGGTGGGACATCAACCTTGGTACTATTTATCTTTTTATATCAGGGGTTGAGAACGTTTATCCTTTTTTTGAAGTGTGTGTGTTCAAGTTATTAATAATACGTATATGTACATAATATACTCTATGGCTTTCTACTCTTTAAGTGTTATATTTTAATAAATAAGAATTCTTAAATATAGGTAGATTTTTCATATTTTGGTATCATGGCTCTGCACTATGTCCTGATAAACACATCTTTACCTAGTCTAAGATCATGGAAATATTCCATTATCTTATAAAAGCTTTTTTCTTTTACCCTTTATGTTTACATATACAACAGGAATTGTTTTCTGTAGATGGTGTAAAGCTTTTACATACTCCATGATTTATTTATATATGAATTTGGAAAAATATAGATTGATATTTATAGGGAAGTATTTCAAAGGTCATTCTTTCTATATCCTACAGTTTTGTATTAGTCACAAATCAAGTGATTGCTTATGTGTGTTCTGTTTCTGGACATTATTCTATTGATTTGTCTATTCCTGTACCAAAACCACAGTCACGATTGTTGTTTTATAAATAAGTGTCAATACCTGCTCATGCAAACCTTTTAGTTTTGTTCATTTTCAAGATGATATTTTCAGTTCTTGGCCCTTTATGTTAAAATTTTAGAATCAGCTTGTCAGTAATGACGAATTAACAGTGCTAGGACTTTGAAGGGTTTTCAGTGAATCTACAAAGAAACAGGGGGTATTAACATCTTTACAATATTGCATGTTACAGTCTGTGGGCATGATTTATACCACAGTTTGTTTACAACTATTTCCCCCTGAAAGGAGGAAATTACTGAAAGTAACTAATGTAGATTTCTGTGTAACAGTTTCATATACATTAAGATACAATGTACACACATTTTACTAATTCTGGATGTTCGAATTTTAATGCTACTGCAAATAGTATCATTAAAAATTATATTTTTTCTGATTCCATTTAGCATGAAGTACTAAGTGTCAAATATAATATTGACTCAAAGTGAACTTTAATGAGTGAAGGATATTTGTTGCCAGATCAAGAGAAAAACTCTGGGCCATGATTTCTTTTGAAAAAGGTAGCGTTATTTACATACTTTGTGATTCTAAATTTTTAGCATTTTAAATATATCATTTAATTGTCCTTTGTGTTGCATTGTTTCTGTAGAGAATCTATCAGATTTATTGTTGCTTCGTTGAGGTACAGTGTTGTTCCCCTTCCCTCTGGTGGCTCTTTTTACTGGGTTTTTTATTTGTTTGTTTGATTCATTAGGACAGAGATAGAAAATATAGATATAGATATGCCTACATATGTATATATACATATTTTCTCACACATTTATACACATATAAATATATGTGTCTAAAAACATGTACATTATATATATCATATATGTATGAATATAAAATGTTTAATATATATGTAGATATAATGGGTATTTTCTCATACCCTTATAAATATATATACATCTATACATACACACACATGCCCATATGCATATTACTCAGAAACACACACCCTCACACACACACACACACACACACATTGATATGAACTATGAGTTCACACCAATTACAATTTAATACTTCCAATTATAATTTAACACCACAGGAGTCTTTCAGATTTTCCCACTTTTTTAAGTTTATTTATTTGTCATGAACCATGAGATTGTGACCTGAGCCAAAATCATCAGTCATTCAACCGACTGAGCCACCCAGGGGCCGCCCCCCTTCCCATTTTTATAATTCCTTTCTCTGACGGTAAGAAACCTGGCTGACATCGCCTTCAGTTTACTTAACTGATCAGCCCTCCACCGTTGTTTTCAACACGTTTGTGTCCACCACTACCTCCCAGTGAAGAAGCTTCTCACACTCCACAGACACTGATGCTCTGATCTGCGTGGTACCCTTCTCACTTTGCTTTGGCTCCAGTACCTCTGGACTACAGTTGACTCTCCTACTTTTATAGGTACCCTTCCCCCTCACCCCATGGGGCTCCGCCGTCAGTGCTGGGCTGTGCAGTTGTCTTTAATCCTGTGCAGGTACCCCCTCATTCCCTAGGTCTTTGAAAGGCTTCTCTGGGTTGCTACTGCTTCCCTACATGCATGCTCCCCACATCTAGCACAGGCTCCAAAATTCTGCTTTGAGCTGCAGCCACTGACCTTATGAGTTCGGTTCAACTCTTGCTCACCTTGTTGGTAGGGTACAGCCTTTAAGGAGTATTTAACCTACTCTAATCCCTCCTCTGGGTCAGGTCCTGAGCTCCACTTTTTCTCTCTGTAGGAGCACAAGGCTATTAAAACTTCTGTTTAGGCTTTCAGCTCCTTTCTGCAGGATCTCTTAAAGCCCTCACGCTACATCTTACAAATGGCAGATGCCTCCATGCGCAAAGCTTAGAGTGCCTGCCCTCCGTCTTCTGCCTCACTTCCTTCAAGTCCTCCCTGCCTTGAAAGCCCCAGATTCCAATTTCTACCTTCCTAGTCTTATGACATTATCAAAAGGTCTGCCAGTTTTTTGCCTGGATTCTGAATCTTCTGCTATTCTGTAATTAATTCACTGACTATCCAGGAGAGAAAATCAGCATAGAGAATTCTTTAATAAACTTCTTTCTCTCAGAGATCTTGGCCCTTCAACCTCGGACTCATTTGGCAGCTTTCCAGTACGTTCAAAAAGTACATTTTTATTCAGTTTTTCTAGTTGTTCTTGATGAGGGTGGTCTGCTACAAGTTATTCCATCATGGTCCTGTTTCAATTAATTTTTACAAAACCCAATGGGATGCATTTTATAGCAGACATTTTAAAAGAAAAGAGAACTGAGATACAGGAATGTACTATTATCATGGTCACAACATCCAGCGAGATCTGGATCTCAACCTCAGCCATCTGATTTTAGAAGTATTGCTGTTAATATTGTACCTTTTATCACCATAAGTCAGTGTCTCCTCTTACTCTACATTTATTCTAGATTTGCAAGTAGTCTGTATAAACAGCCCACAACTAAAGAGGAAGAATTAATAAAAAGTGAAAGAAAGGGGCGGGGGGAAGCTGTCCATTTTCAAACTGACTCAACAGAAGAGGTGATGCACTTGTTTGCCTATTGGAGGCCTTATCTATGTCAGTTTCTTCATTTGTCACTATTGACAGTGGGGTGGATAATGCTTTGTTGGGAAACAACTAGCCTGTGCCCTGGAGGATGTTTAGTAGCATCCCAGGCTTCTACCCACTAGATGCCAGCAACACATCCTCCAGTTGTGACGAGCAAAATGTCTCCAGACAATGCCAAATGGCCCCTGGGAGATAGAATCACCCTTCGTTGAACACCATTGACCTATAATAAAAGATAATTTTCCAAATAGGGTAGGTCATTTGTATCAAACTCCTAATACGTTCCCTCTGTGTTGGTTTGGAACTGAAAAGTACAACTTAATTTGTTTTTCAAATTCCCACTAAATCTGAAGGACCATAAAACTCAAATTCGATAGGATACATGCAGTGGGATCTGCACAAGCAGAAATAAGACAAAATAGATGAGAAACAGCGGCAAGTGCATTACTGGTTGTGTCCTTCTCCGAATAGAAATCTATAAAACAATAAATAAGCTGCCACGTTCAGCATAGCTTAGCCTTGTCTTTCATAATTCCCCACAGTGTGCTTAGAGGAAAAGAGTTTAATTCCTATTGAACTTTTATCCAAATTTAGTAAAAAGCAATATAAATCTTTCTCGGGCCCTCTGCGATTCCCCTACCTGCCACATCATCACTCTTTTGCTTGCCAGTATAAAGAGTTTGGCTTTGTTTTCAAGAAGGTTGGAAGCTGTCACTTATGCTGCAATTATGAAAAATGTGCTCTGAATTTATTTCAACCAGGCGGGAATAGGATCCTGACATAGGCAAGAACTTTTCAACTCGGAATCAGGTCAACTGCCAAATAATTGCATGTAGCTCCTTCAGAATAGCGACTTTTGTTCACTCACCTTTTTATTTCTAACCCTCCCACAGTGCCTAATATGCACTGGAACAAATATAGTAGTCCCCCCTCCCTTATGGATGGTTTTGCTTTCCATGGTCAACCAGGGTCTGGAAGCACATGATAATGCTTCTGACAAATTGTCAGAAGGTCCATAGCACCCTAACGCTATGTCACAATGCCTATGTCATTTACCTCACTTCCTCACATCACATAGGCATCTTCTCATCCCCACCATCACAAGAATGGTGAGTATAGTGTAGGAAGATATTTTTAAAGAGAGAAAGAGACCACATTCACATAACTTTGATCATAGTATATTGTTACAGTTGTTCTATTTTATTATTAGTTATTGGTGTTAATCTCTGACTGTGCCTAATGTATAAATTAAACTTTATCATAAGTATATATATATATATATATATATATATATATAGGAAACAATAGAGTATATGTAGGGTTCAGTAATACCCAGGGTCATCCTTTTGGGGGTCTTGGAACATACCTCCCACAGATAAGGGGTGACTATTGTACTAACTAATATGTATCAAGTACTTTCATAAGTAAAATGAATAAGTAAATAAATGTTCAAAGAATATATTATCCTTAATGATTTTGATAAAAAAATATATGAATTCACACACCACACACACACACACACACATGCACATACACATACACTTAAGATACTTTAATGTGACTTTTGCCCTAAGTATAGTCTATTGCATTATTGGAAGCAGTCAGTGAACTATATTCTGAGTTTTTACTGTATAATAATGACACCATGTTTGTTACTTTTGTAAGCTCCAATAGATATTCATTTGTAAGTTTAAAAAATATATTCAGAACACAAGGGCAGAAAACTGCCCACATAAATCTAAACATTTTGGGATGTGACAGATAAGAGAAGTAATGCTGAAAATAGTTACAGATATTTCTCTTTAGATGAAAGGCAAAAGAAGAAACACCTCATAACATATAAAGGCACAGTCACTCTATGATAAATATATAAACTCAAAATTACCAACATCAAAGAAAAGAATAAACAGATACATCACTTATGCAATGCACCCGCATCATTAGTCATCACTAATGAAGATTTGCTTTTGAATCAATAGAGAAAATAGGAGTTCATGCACAAATGTGTATATCTTTGTTATACAATACATGTCTTCTGTTTTTAAAAATTTGTAATCTACCTTTTCTGCCAATATAATCAGTAAGCAAAAAATGCTAACATCTACAAAGAGAAGCTAAATAACATGCAAAAAGTTACCCTAAACAAAATACTATTCATAGATATCAAGAACTCTTGGATTGTCTTGGTCTATTCAGGCTATGAAAGGATACCACAGACTGGGTGGCTTTAAAAAACAAATGTTTTTCTCACAGTTCTGGAGGCTGGAAATCCAAGAGCAGGGCGCCAGCACGGTTGGGTTGTGGTGACAGCCTTCTTTCACATTACAGGTGGCCATTTTCTCCTTGTATCCTCTAATGGCAGAGAGCAGAGAGAAGCAGGCTCTCTCTTGGGATTCTTACAGGGGCACTAATCCCATTCCAGAAGGTTCCACCCTCATGACTTCAGCTAATCCTAATTAATTTACAAAGACCTGACCTCCCCATACTATCACACTGAGGGGAAGGGTTTCAGCATATGAATTCTGAGGGGGGAACCACAACATTCAGTCCATAACATGGATAATATTGGGTTTGGGTTCAGCCATATTCTTCTGCATGCATTTCATTAGATTTCCCTTTCTCTGACTTTGCCTGTACTCTTTCCCTTGCTGATTCATGTTAAATCTTCTTAAAAGGTTTTTGGGTTTTGTTTTTCAATCCATAATTAAATGTACCTTCTCTTGGAGCACCTGGGTGGCTCACTCAGTTAAGTGTCCAACTTTGGCCTGGGTCATGATTTCACGTTTTATAAGTTTGAGCCCTGCACTGGGCTCTCTGCTCTCAGCACAGAGCCTGCTTTGGATCCTCTGGTCCCCTCTCTCTCTGCCCCTCCCCGGCTCATTCTCCCTCTCTCTCAAAATAAATATATTTAATAAATAAATAAATAAATAAATGTACATTCTTTTGGTAAATTTCCTGACATCATTACTTTGAATTACATTTCTTTCCTATGAACTCCCACTGAATCTACTCATCACACTGACTTTCAACTGGTAGTTTAGTATAGTTAATTTAATTAGTAACATAACTAATAATGTAACCAATACATACATTTTCCCCTTATATTTCACATGTACCTTAAAAAGCAGATGATAAGTGAAATACACAAATATATGCAATGCTCTGTAAACAAACAAGGTATAAGCCATGCCATGTTTTCTAATTCCCAAGCTGGTGCAATCCTAATGAACTTCCAGAGCAGAAATTTATCTCTCATCTTTCAAACTTAAGATTTTGCCTAAAATACATCATTTGTGGACCATTACCAATATCAGAACTGACTCATTAAATTCCCAGCTAAGGGGTGTTTGTGCTTACGTATCTAAAAAAATAATTTGGCTCATTGTGTAGTAATTATTTACCTGCAGGGGCCTAAAATCGCCAATGTTTATACACCTGGGCAATGATGTCACTTCCGGCATACTTTACAGTGCTAACATTTTGCAGTGTAAGCCGAATTCTTAACCACTTTACTGCTTCCTAGCTCGATGGTAACTTTTGAGCCTTACTGAATCTAACAATCTTTCCCAGAAAAAGTGGAGAATGTTGGTGTGTTGAAATTCTAGTATTAACTAGAATTTTCTCTTAGTATTTAATAAGATTGATGCCTCTATAATCTAATTCACAGCTGATGGCAGCCTTAAGATTCTTTTCCCCCAGAAGGGGCAGGTCCCAGCTTGCTATGGAGATGACCCCTTGCAAAATAAATGGCACCAGGCAACTAATTTCAACCAAACTATTGCCTCCTAGCGTAAGATGTTTACATTCTTTTTTTGTTGTTTTTGTTTTGTTTTACCCCAATTTCAAGATTTTTCTCATCTTTAATCATTTTTGAAGGAAGTTCAAAAGATACTCAAGCTATGCTTCTTTTTTCTCAGATCTATTTCCAAACCAAAGGTTTTCTTTATCTCTTCACGGATGGCAAAGGGGACCAGAGGGTAGATTAATGCCTTTCTGCAGTTGGCCTCTCTGAGAATCAAGCTTCTATCCTGTGACTATAAGAATTCATTCTTGAATAGATGCTCACATAAATGATAACAATTTTATTATGAGCCTCAATACTGCAAAATTCATATTTATTAGACATTCTTAATTCCGTATCTTATACAGCATCCAGAACGTACTGTCACCTTGAATGAAAACCATAAGGCACCCAAATACAGAAAGAGAACTCTGTATGAATTGCTGTTCTCTGTGAAACCCTTCAGGACGTTCTCTTTTTATTAGAGATATGGTTTTAACTAGCTTAGTTCCCTCAACTCAGTGAGAAGTTTGTGATCTCTTATATTTTTTAACATCTCCTTCATAATTAAATAACTATGTGGTAAGATTTATTCAAACTAAGCTAAAATTACTCTCATTTGGCAAGAGACCAAGTCTTAATAAAATAACACATTTAAATCCTTTTAGTATCAAGATGCACTAAATACTCATAGAAAAAAATTGGCATTTTTCCCACAGATGAACTCTGAATCTATTATTTATTATTGCTTTAAATAAATGCCATGTGTACACTTAGGCAAATAATATTCCACATCAATTCCAAGATACAGTGTAGCCCAACAGGGGATCTTTGAGCTTCATTATCATGGACTGCCTTATTTCCAGATCATAACCTTAACCACATCTCATGTCTTAGGGAGTGCAAATCTACTACTAACCATTCATCTTAGGAAATGCACGTTGCTTCATGTGGCTTTAATTAACATGAAACAAACTTTAAGGCATATGTAGTGAGCTCTGCTTTTCCTCACTAGGTAAATGGTTATATCTCTTTCTTTTAATAGGCAATGTATAAATAATCTGGAATAATCTTTTTCCCACAAGATATGTAGCAGGAAAAAAAAACAGTTAACATAATATTGAGTTGTTGGTAACAAATTAATTTGTGTTAGGAAATTTGTATCGGAAATCATAGGCTGTGCTTAAATTAAGAGAGAAAGGAAGTCTGTGAAACCCAAAGTCTATTTAGTTGCAAATGGCTTTTCCTAATGTGTTATCAAGAGTCATAACTATGTTGGTACTTAGTAAGTTTACAAAGTTATCCTTTCCTGGGGCAGATATTCCAGTGTGTGTATGTACATGTATCCATATATATGTATGCATGTATGTATGCATATAATGTTTTTGGAGATTATGACTACAATTATTCTTTTTCTAAAATTTTTATATGTTTTTTTAATTTTATTTTTTGAGAGAGAGAAAGAGTACAAGCAGGGTAGGGGCAGAGAGAGAGGTAGGTATTCAATCCAAAGCAGGCTCCAGGCTCTGAGCTGTCAACACACAGCCCTACAAAGGGCTGGAACTCAACAGAGTACAACATCATGACCTGAGCTAAAGTCGGATGGTCAACTGACTGAGCCACCCAGGTGCCTCTGACTACAGTTATTCTTTTTTTTTTTTTTTAATTATTTTTTAACGTTTATTTATTTTTGAGACAGAGGAGACAGAGCATGAACGGGGAAGGGTCATAGAGAGAGGGAGACACAGAATCTGAAACAGGCTCCAGGCTCTGTCAGCACAGAGCCTGACGCAGGGCTCAAACTCACAGACCGCGAGATCATGACCTGAGCCAGAGTCTGACGCTTAACCGACTGAGCCACCCAAGCCCCCCTGACTACAGTTATTCTTAACAAGTGCTCTGGACAGCTTCCGTAAAATTCTTTTATTTAAATTTTTTTCATGTTTGTTTATTTTGAATGAGAGAGAGACAGAGCGTGAGCAGGGGAGGGGCAGAGAGAGAGGGAGACACAGAATCCAAAGCAGGTTCCATGCTCTGAGCTGTCCGCACAGAGCCTGACACAGGGTTCCAACCCACAAACCATGAGATCATGACCTAAGTGGAAGTCAGACGCTTAACCGACTGAGCCACCCAGGCACCCCAACTTCTGTAAAAATCTTAAGTCAACAAAACAAAATGCGTATATAGCACATTTATTAATACACCAGCTTTGGAGTTGGGCTCAAAGGTTCTAATCCAGATTGCAACATGCTAGCTTTGTGACTGTTAAAAATGGCTTTTCTTCTCTAATTCTTCATGTTCTAATGTTATGAGGCCGTGTTAATAAGTACTACATCATAGAGGGTTGTCATGATGATTAAAGGAAATGATGTTTGCAAAGTACCTATTGCAATTCAAATTCATTAGTATCTGAAATAGAATACTCAACAAGTGTTTAATATAATAATAATAACTAAAATAACTAAACTATTAATAATGACTAAAGGTATTCAAGATGTAGTCTTTCATCCCATTAAAAATATTTCACTATTAGCTTGCAATTTCACCTTTACATATGTATTTTTATTATATTAATTTTTTCATTTGTTCTTAGAATATTCACTGAACTTCTGTATTCTTCCTTTATTGTGCCAGTACATAGGATAGTATGGTGGTCAAAGCAGACATAGTCTTTTCCTTATGGAGCTTGCAAAGTAGTAGGGAGAAAGAGATAATAATTGTGTAAATACATGACTATATACTCTGATAATGGCTAAAAATTCAAAGTGAAATTGCTAAACACCAGTAATTACAAGGAAGATCTATTCTTTTTTTTTTTTTTTTTAAACGTTTATTTATTTTTGAGACAGAGAGAGACAGAGTATGAATGGGGGAGGGGCAGAGAGAGAGAGGGAGACACAGAATCCGAAGCAGGTTCCAGGCTCTGAGCCGTCAGCACAGAGCCTGACGCGGGGCTCGAACTCCCGGACCGCGAGATCGTGACCTGAGTTGAAGTCGGACGCTTAACCGACTGAGCCACCCAGGCGCCCCAAGGAATATCTATTCTAATCTGAGACACAGTCCCGAAGACAAGACATCATATGCAATATCTGGGACAATATTGTATTAAAATACCTAAAGTATTTGTTTACCTGAAATATTTGGTCATCTGCAATTCACATTTAGAGAGGCTTCTCCAAGAATTTGCTCTTGGGTTGAAAACTGAAGAATAAGTAAGCATTGTCAAAGTAGTGCAGATGTTGGAAGTTTTCTGGGGTAGAAGACAGCACTTGCAATTATCCTGGAGTGGAGGGAACATCTTAAAAATTGATGGCGCTGGAGGTGCATGGGCAGTTCAGTTGGTTAAGCGACCATCTCTTGATTTCAACCCCGGTCATGATCTCATGGCTTCTGAGACCCAGCCCCACAGAGTGTGGAACCTGCGTGGGATTCTCTCTCTCCCTCCTTCTCTGTCTCTCTGCCCCTCCCCCACTCATGCTCATTCTCATGTTTACTCAAAATAAATAATTAAACATTAAAAAAAAAAAGAATTGATAGTTCAATAGAGCTGGGGCTCAGAAAACAAGAGAGGTGGTATTCCACAGAGTTAGATAGGCAGGTCTAGATAAGCAAGGATCTTGATCCATACTTGATTGGAAGTCAATAAAAGTTTTAGGCATTAGAGTAGCATCAGATTTACATTTTAGTCACAGGAACTTTTCCAACATCACCTCTGTCACTTCTTATACACAGCTGTTCTTCACAGAGTTGTCCCAGTGTGCACTTATTGATGAGGTCAAGCCCTCACAAAAAGTCAAGGAAAAGACACTAAATATGTGAGCATAAATAGCCAAGTAGATAGGGCAAGCATGTTGAGGCACTGTGATGGAAAGTGGAAAAGTGCTGAGATCCAGGGCTGAAATTACCTCCTGAGGTATTACGAACAACTCTGAGATTGCTGTGGGTAAGTATTTATGGTTACATTTAATTAGTATTTTCACAAGGATAACTATCAAAGGATGTGTATGTTTGAAAGACTTAAAGACTTTTGATACACATCATCAAATTCTTTTTTTAAGTTTATTTATTTATTTAGAAAGAGAAAGAGAGCAGGGGAGGGGCAGAGACAAACAGGGAGAGAGAGAGAGAGAGAGAGAGAGAGAGAGAGAGAGAGAGAGAGAGGATCCAGTCAGGCTCTGTGCTGTCAGCACCGAGGATAGCACGCAGCCTGCATGGGGCTTTATCTCATGAACTCCAAGGTCATGACCCCGGACTAAATCAAGATCTGGCTGCTTAACCAGCTGAGCCACCCAGGTGCCCCACACATCATCAAATTCTAAGGTAGTTATTTTTTATGTTACAATGATGTGAAAATTATGTAACGATGTTTTGCCCTAACTTAGTTTATGGAGGGCATTTTGTTTTAATATAGTGTCCAATAACAACTAACATGAAGTATTAGAGAAAGGATAGATTTTCAAATCACACTGACCTGGGTTTGAATTTTGGCTCTGCCAGTTGATATTCCTGTGATCACAGGAATTAATTATGTAGGGATGTTAGTTCTTTTCCTCTGGAAGTAGTTTTTATGTCCTTAATATTAACTTTGGTGAAAAAATAATTAATTGCATTTACTTTTACACATATGTTAAATGTTAAATAAAGACATCTATTTGGAACCAACAAAGATATGTAAGGAAGCCATTTCTCATTAACCAACTTATGGAAAAAAGAGGAAATCTGTAGTTAGAAACATACAAAGCAGAGATAATGCACTGGCATGAAATGAGACTTTACACAAAAAGCATTATACAAACAAAAGCTATTAATAAGTTGCAGGGGTTATGAAACAGTATGCTGCTTAAGTTAAAAAAAATTTGAAAAAAAGAAAAACCCAAATCCTCAATGTCCTATTTGTGGAGAGAAGCAGCTAATATTTGGAAAGGTTATTGTGTAAGCAAAACTTGGTGGGAGGGTGTTGGTTTCAGTTCAGTATATTGTATGCATCCTCCACATAGGGCAAAATAAAATAATTATTGTTTTCAGTTGTTTTAATTGGCTATATAGGAGAACCCACAGTAAATACGACAAGCTAAAAAGTGAGCAAAAGGTAAGAGAATTTTTAAAATATTCAGGGGTGAGTTTCTATGGATTCAGTAGATGTCAACATAGTTTGGACTACTGCTAATGAATTACTGCTTATGGGGTCAGCCATGTATGTACAACAAGCCAGTGCGGTCTATATTATTATTCCCATTTTGCAGACGAGAACATGGAGGCTCAACAACTGTGAGTAACTCACTGACTGCAACACAACTATGGAGTGAAAGCTTTGGGATTGAAGCTTAGATCTGTCTGATACTGGCATCTGCCTCTCATTCTGCTCTGTCCATGCCATCTCAGAAACCTCATCCTACTAGAGTATAAACCGCTGTTCTTGAACCAACCCGTTCTCTTTTCATAGTAACAGGTAACTAGTGAGAGAAGAGCAGAGAAGGGAGGGAAAGCAGAATTTTCCAGAAAGTCCAGCCTCTTAGAAATTCAAAAGGGTTCAAGGTGTCAAAACCCAGCTTCTCCCTGCAGCAGTGATAGGAAGGGTTTGCTGTTGGTTAACAAGAAAGTTGAGAGCCCATCTCAATACCTTGGAGGTATAAACACTGAGGGAAATGTTTCAGCAACCTGCAGGGGATGTGTTATATTTGTCTTCTTGCCTGAGGAACTTGCCAATTATGTGAAAATGCCAACTGGTCTCCTTACCTGATTTTGAGTAATACCTCTCAAGAAAATAAAAATGTCCAGAGATAGTAAGCAAAAATCATACAAGATGAAAATATTGAAAAGACTTTCTTTTCCTGAGGAGGCAGAGGCAAATTAAAATATTTCGAGAGAAGGCAATTAAAAAAAAATGACAGGGAATGAAAAGAAAAGGAGAAATAATCTATTCATATAGAAGCAGTGCAGAAATTTCAACATTAAGAATGTTTTCTCAGTTAATTTGTTAATTTAGAAACTCAAGATTAAACCAATATATTGTATGATGCTATAAACCATAAACTTATACACAAATGCATACAAACTTTGTATTATGACTATAGAAGCACAATAAATGCATGGACATACACATCTAAAAGGACAGTCAGGGACACCAGGGTGGCTAAGTCACGTGAGCATCCAAATTCAGCTCAGGTCAGGATCTCACAGTTCATAGGTTCGAGCCCCTGTTGGGCTCTGCTAACAGCTTGGAGCCTGGAGCCTGCTTCGGATTGTTTGTTTCCCTCTCTGTCTGCCTCTCTCATGCTCTCTCTCATGCTCTCTCTCAAAAATAAAATAAACACTAAAAAAAAACTAACTAAATAAATAAAAGGAGAGTCATTGCTGGTTGTTTGGGTGTGGCAGAATCATGTGTCATTTTTTCCTCCTATTTGCAAAATTGTGCCTTCTGTATTATCTGCAATGAAAATGGAATACTTGCTCATACACAAATGTATACCTCTTCCCATAGAAGCCATAGAAGGCTCCACAACTTTCCACAACACACAGAAAATTCACAAGAATTATAAGACTTAAGGGAATGTGTTTTGTGTGTGAAGATATTCTAGTGATGTGTAGGAATACTCTTTGGAGAGAGAGAGAGAGATGCAATATTGGTTATATATACACCTGGCATAACCAGGGAGTATACTTTTGTTCTGGAATGTTGTGTTCCATGTTTCGTTCTGGTATTTTTTTTTTTTTTTTTTTTTTTTTTTTTTTTTTTTTTTTTTTTTTTTTGCCAAGGATTATAATCTTTTTTCTCTATTATGTACTTCACTCAGTGCAGGTGGGTCACGGACGTTTTTCTTTTGCTTTCCCCACCTTGGACTATCCAGCATTAGAACCCCAACACCTTCATGTTTGAAGGATCCTTCTATTATAAGCCCTTTGGGTGGAAGGGACTGCATGTATCCTGGCCTCCTGACACTAAGATGTGCCTATTTATATAGGCACATGACTCAGGTTTGGCCAATCAGATGGGTCCATTCTACTGAGGGTTTTGTTGGGTAGAAGCGACAACATATTGAGCTTCTAGGGGTACCGATGGCAGAACAAATTCAGGTCTCCAGTGGAATTGCTTGGTACAAGCTTTGGGATGGATCCACCCTTGGCAGGGGGTGCTAGCCCTTCTTTCACTCTGTTGCTCTTGATACCTGGCCTCCACTGCTGTGTCCTTTTGCAAAGCTTGGTTCTAAAGCTGTCCCCTCAATTGGTAATGCACCCACTATCATTTTAACAAATTCATCCTATTCCTAAATCAGTCAAAGTTGGTTTCTGTTGTTTGTATTTAAAAAGTCCTGACGGATACCAAGTGTGAAGAAATAATTCTTGGACACAACAAGTAAAAGAACTTACGGGAATGTATCCTTAATTGTTTTGAAATTGGGGATAGAAGTGTAAAAATCTTGGAGCATGGGTGGTGGTTTAACTTTTCCCAGTTAAAAACATCGTGCCAGACATTCATTTGGCAAAGAAAGGAGGAAATTGAATGGTGATACCTGGAACACACAGTAGGTGTTCAAAACTAAATTTGGTTTACTCGACCGTGGTTTATGATATTTTAACAGCAGTTTTCAGCAAAAGGATGGTACACGCCTTATCAGTTCTGGTAGGAGTATTTGTTTATCATTGTTCAAAAATTGTGAGGGATTTAAAGTTGTTACTGCAGAAGAAAATTCCCTAATCAAATGACTTTTTTTTTATTATTAAGGACAGTAGATGTTCATTCATAAAATATGCATTTAGTGCTTTCTCTGTGTCAGGTACTAAGTTGCCGGAAAGAGAAAAACATGATCAATCTCTTCTCTCTAGAAATGTCTATTTTGTACTGTCTTAGTTACTTTCTATCTATATCATAATATTTTGTTCATTTGTTTGTATCCCATTGATTTGTGAATTCCTTGGGGATATGGGACTTATTTTCTATGTATTTATGTTCCTAGAGCATAACACAATCTCTCATACATAACTGGCTTTCAAAAAATGTATACCAAATGAATAAGTGAATGAATGAATAAATGAATAAAAATGACATAAGTAAGTAGCCTGAACAATCACCCTTAGTGAGTTCTATTTGTATCCCAGTCAACTTGCTTATCAGTGACATGAGGGAACACAGAGGCAAGCTTATCAAACACACAGATGCTTTCTGTGCAGTATAAGAAATACCTACGACATATAATGACAATCGGAGATCTCAATATTTATTATCTGGTGTAACTGAGAAAAGATTTGGAAGAGTTTATTATAATATATTCCAATTTGTTCCTTTAAAAATTATCAGCTGTCTAGGAAGAAGCTGGAACAGACCTGGCTTAAAAGCAGGTAATATAGGGGCGCCTGGGTGGCTCAGTCAGTTAGCGACCAACTTTGGCTCAGGTCATGATCTCGTGGTTTGTGAGGTCAAGCCCTGCGCTGGGATCTGTGCTGGCAGCTCAGGCTGGGGAGCCTGCTTTGGATTCTCTGTTTCCTTCTCTCTCTCTGCCCTTTCCCCACTTGTGCTCTTTCTCTCTCTCTCAAAAATAAATAAACATTAAAAAAATTTTTTTAAAAAGCAGTTAATACAGGGGCACCTGGCTGGCTCAGTCAGTAGAGCATGCGAGTCTTGACCTCAGGGTTGTGAGTTTGAGGCCCATGTTGGGCATAGAGATTATTACTTAACAAAAGAGCAGGTAATAGAATGTGATGAATTAACAGATAGAAAATGAAGGTAACACTGACAGCACCCTCTGTGAGGCAGCTGTGTAACAGGTCTTCTCTGTCAATTCTGTCTGTAAGGAAGGGAGACAGCCATCCCCCCTGCACTGCACTGGTCAGGCTCTGCATGGAAAACTGTGTTCTCTGTGGCTCTGAATTTGAAGGTTTCTGAAAAAGACCACATTCAGAAAAGTGTGATCTTTATGCTGAAGTGTTTGAAAACTACAATATACACTTTAACCACCTGAGGAAATGCAGTCTAGAAACACTTAGCATAAGCATAATGTAATTAACTCAAGATCTAGAAATTAATTACTGGAATTCTAAAGTGCCCAATCATCTTTTCAGACTAGGCATGGGACAGCAAATCAGCAGTTCAAGGAACTGAGGAGAGAAGAACAAAGAGCAGAGGGTAAGATGGGCAAGTGTATGGACAACCTGAAACATGGGTTATTGTCAGAGACTTGTTTTTACCTGTTTCCTGTGCTTCAAACACCTGGCCTAAGGAAAGGGCAAATGCATATACAAAAGTAGAACAAATAGGCTAACGTGCCCAAAAGCTATTTTAAGAAGCATTTGTATTTCTACCGGTAAACTTTTTATAAAATAAAATGATCAGAATACAAAGATGACATTGAACATGGGGTGGGGAGGTCAGGTCCAAGTGCCTTGACTGGAACTCTTTGAGTAGTGATTGATGATATCAGAGAGGGAGGCCATAGACAAAAATACTAGTTTGAGGGAAAATTTACATAAGATGAATTCTTAAAAACACTTTCAATTAAAAAACTCTTTGCCTTGAGGCACCTGGCTGGCTCAGTCGGGGAGCACGAGACTCTTGATCTCGGGGTTGTTAAGTTCGAGCCCCACATTGGATGCAGAGATTTCTTAAAATGTTAAAAAAAAACACACAAAAAAACCCTCTGACTTTATTCAATTTATGAGAGTGATGGATTTTTTTTCCAATTAACAAAATCTTTTGAGATGTTGTATATAGAAATGTTTAAGATATTTTATAAATTAAGTTTTTTTATGCATGGAGGAAAACTAAAGAGTAATAGTTTTAATGTTTATTTCTTTATTTTGAGAGAGAACACAAGTGAAAGAGGGGCAGAGAGAGAGAGAATCTCAAACAGGCTCCATGCTGTCAGTGCAAAATCTGGTGCGGGGCTCAAACCCAAGAACTATGAGATCATGACCTGAGCTGAAACTGAGTGGGACATTTAACTGATTGAGCCACCCAGGTGCCCCTAAAGAGTATTTTTTTAAACCTTTAAAATCCATTTGACCTTTATAGAAGTAGGACAGACTCTGAGACTACCTGAACTAAATTCTGAATTTCAGTATTTTCTGGCTGAGTGATCTTTTAACAAGTTAGTTACCCTGTCATTGCCTAGGTTTCCTTACCTGTCAAATCAAGATAATAGTGCACTGAATTGAATGAGATAGTAATAATTTAGAAAAATATCTGTCATGTGGTAAGCACAAAAAGGTTTGCTGAAATTATCATTTTATATATAATGATATTAACGTATCTGAGAAGCATATTTGACATAGCCTATGCATGTTATGATGCATATCCATATTTTATCTCCATATATAACTCACTATGATGTTCAGCAGGGATTATTTATTTTCATGTTTTTTTTTCTAATTATTAGGAATGTATTTTTAGCTTTTAAGACCTAGTCACCAGTCTGACATTTTATATTCCAGATTGGTTCCATTGATTACTGGTCAGATTTAAGGATGTTGCTTGTGGGTGGAATAGGGTTAATTGGACTGGTTCCAAAAATAACAAATCTACTGATTTATAAGTGATATGAGACTCCTTAGGAATTTATTGTGTTCCTGCAGGACTCTGGCGTTATACTAGAAGCTAGGAACAAGTAAGATATAAAACACTGGAATCCCACCTCTAGTGAAGGAAACAGGTTATTAAAATGCTAATAATTACATTGATTCACAGCAGTGAGTGCGTGATAAGGGATAATCTATACTGATCTGAGGAAAAGAGGGAAAATACAAGGAAGGCTGTCAAAAAGAGGAGATTTCTTTTTTTAATTTAAATTTTAGTTAACATACAGTGCAATATTGGTTTCAGGAGTAGAATTTAGTGATTTATACATCACCCAGTGCTTATCACAAGCGCCCTCCTCAATGCCCATCACCCATCTAGCCCATCTCCCATTCACCTTGCTCCATCAACCCTCAGTTTATTCTCTATTGTTAAGTGTCTCTTGTGGTTTGTTTCCCTCTCTTCTCTCCCCTCCACCACATGTGTTCATCTGTTTTGCTTCTTAAATTCCACACATGAGTGAAATCATATGGTATTTGTCTCTCTGAGTGACTTCTTTTGCTTGTATAATACATTCTAGCTACATGAACACCATTGCAAATGGCAAGATGCCATTCTTTTTGATGGCTGAGTAATATTCCATTGTATGTATATGTCACAATTTCTTTATCCATTCATTAGTCAAACTACCCTATAATCCAGAAAGAGGGGAGAAGATTTCTGAGCTGAAATTAAAGGTTGAAAAATAATTTAAGCTAACTGTATATCAATCCCATCTTCCCAATTACATGCTTCCTTTTTTTATTTTTTTATTTTTCTTTAATTTTTTTTTAAATTTTTTTAACGTTTATTTATTTTTGAGACAGAGAGAGAGAGAGCATGAACAGGGGAGGGTCAGAGAAAGAGGGAGACACAGAATCTGAAACAGGCTCCAGGCTCTGAGCTGTCAGCACAGATCCTGATGCGGGGCTTGAACTCACGACCACGAGATCATGACCTGAACCGAAGTCGGACACTTAACTGACTGAGCCACCCAGGCGCCCCTCTTTTTTTAATGTTCTCTCTTAAAGTTGTTTTATTCTTCCAAATTGTAATACTAATATAAATAATGCTTGTTCACAAAGGACATAATGCAATACCAAGGTGTACAAAGTCAAAACAACATTTCTTTCCCTTCACTAAATCCCGTTCTACTTCCTTCCCAAACTCCATTCATTATTAAAACCCTTGCCAGACTCCTCCCACAACTTTTCAGTGCTTTTGAATTACATGTTAACTAGAAGCCTGGAATACATGTAGCTTCTGAAACTCTGTGTGTGGGGTGTGTGTGTGTGTGTGTGTGTGTGTGTGTGTGTGTGTGTTTTAAGAAGTTTGGTTTCCATTTATTTGTTTTTATTAAAAAAATCATGTATATACATCACTTAGCTGCTTATTTTATATCACATGTAAAATTGCATTTTAATATTATATGTGAAATATACATTTCGTATAGACAAAGGATTATGTAGCATGTATACATAAGGTATTAAAATGAATAATGTTGTAACAACTGTTAGAAGTTTTAGAGACCATAGGAACCCTTCTTTAATTACATTCCTTATCTCTTATCCCCACTCAAAGCCACAGTGCTCCCAAAAGAGAACCACTGTCTTGAATTTTGAATTACTTATTTTCATTAACTCAAGAATATACCATATACACATCATGTCAATAGATATTGGTTTACTCCTCTTTTTTTTAATTTTTGTAAATGTGTATGCACTAGCATATGCATTATTTACATAAAGAGTGTATTATGCATTCTTTTTATCTGATTGTAGTATTTTTTTCTGTATCTACTCTACACTTCCTTCTTTTCCTCTCCTCTACCCACTTCTGCCTCCCCTTACCTGACCCCACGGACAGCCTATTTTAAAAAGTCTGGTGTTGTGGAGAAATGGGAACCCTCTTGCACTGTTGGTGGGAATGCAAACTTGTGCAGCCGCTCTGGAAAACAGTGTGGAGGTTCCTCAAAAAATTAAAAATAGACCTACCCTATGACCCAGCAGTAGCACTGCTAGGAATTTACCCAAGGGATACAGGAGTACTGATGCATAGGGGCACTCTCAACAATAGCTAAATTATGGAAAGAACCTAAATGTCCATCCACTGACGAATGGATAAAGAAATTGTGGTTTATATACACAATGGAATACTACATGGCAATGAGAAAGAATGAAATATGGCCTTTTGTAGCAACATGGATGGAACTGGAGAGTGTTATGCTAAGTGAAATAAGTCATACAGAGAAGGACAGATTCCATATGTTTTCACTCCGATGTGGATCCTGAGAAACTTAGCAGAAGACCATGGGGGAGGGGAAAAAATGGTTAGAGAGGGAGGGAGCCAAAACATAAGAGACTCCTAAAAACTGAGAACAAACTGAGGGTTTATGGGGGGTGGGAGGGAGGGGTGGGTGGGTGATGGGTATTGAGGAGGGCACCTGTTGGGATGAGCACTAGGTGTTGTATGGAAACTAATTTGACAATAAATTTCATAACAAAAAAAAAAGTAAAAGTAGAGTTTTCACCACTAAATCACACACACACACACACACACACACACACACACACAAATCTGGTGTTCAGTCAGTCTTGCTTTTTTCTATACTCTGCTCCCAATTCATTTCACCATATACAAATACTGTCAACAGTTGTACATCTTGGGGTACCTGGGTAGCTCAGTTAAGCGTCCAACTTCAGCTCAGGTCATGATCTCATGGTTCGTGGGTTCAAGCCCCACACTGGGCTCTGTACTGACAGCTAAGAGCCTGGACCCTGCTTCATATTCTGTGTCTCCCTCTCTCTCTCTCTTTGCCCCTCCTCCACTTGTACTCTCTCTCTCTCTCTCTCTCTCTCTCAAGAAGAAATAGACATTAAAATTTTTTTAAATAGTTGTACATTTTACAAATATTCCTACTCATATATGATGGCAAAAATATAATATACATAATGGCCTGTGTAAATGTGTATATTTATTTTAAAATTTATTTTAAGTGGAATATTATAATTATTTGTGTTTTATATTGCTTATTCAATAATAACTAAAAGAAATTGATCCATGTCAAATGATATAACTTTATTTTGTTTTCTTTTTCATGTCTATATGATATTCAGTATTGTGGCTGTACATAGTTTATTCAGCCACTTTCATTTTGACAGTCATTTGTTCATGGTCATTATTTCCACTATGGACATTGCTTTAAGAAACACACATATATATAAAACCTTTGTCTAGGGCCTTTATCACTTTAGGATAGATTTCTAGGAGTGAGACTATTGGAGTTAAAGATATTTTTAATTTTAATAAGTGTTGTTTCATACTTTTGTAAAAATGATTTAACATTTGTATTTCCAAAAGAAATTCATGAAAGAATACTTTTCTTCATATCCTTACCAGCAATAGATCTTATTTCACTTTTAAAAAAATTGTTATTCTGGTGGGTAAAAGTGATATCTCATTGGTACTTTAATTTGTAGGCCCCTGATCAATACTGCATTTGACTATCTTATTTGCATACCGACCATCAGGTTTTCTTCTCTGTCAGTTGTCTATTTTCATTCTTTGCTCATTTTTCTTTTGGATATTTTAGCTATTTCTTGACAATTTGTAGGCATTTTGTGGTAGTGTAAATAGTGTCTCCTCACCTGTTACTTGTTTTGCATTTTTTTCATTAATTTTACTTTTCTACTAATATATTGTTATAAAAACTGAACAAGAACAGAAAATGAGTACCAAAAGTATATAGGGAACTGTCAAAGGCATGGCTTCATCAGCAACCTTAGCTAGCTGTCTCAAACACAAGGAAATAAAACAATTTCAAAAAGCAGAATCTTTAGTGGTTTTCGTTTTTTTTAATATAATTTATTGTCAAATTGGTTTCCATACAACACCCTTGGCTCATCCCAACAAGTGCCCTCCTCTCTGCTCATGACCCAGTTTCCCCTCTCCCCCATCCCCCATCAACTCTGTTTGTTCTCAGTATTTAAGAGTTTCTTATGATTTGCCTCCTTCCTCTAACTCCCCCCACCCATGGTCTTCTGTTAAGTTTCTCAAGATCCACATATGAGTGAAAACATATGGTATCTTTCTCTGCCTGACTTATTTCACTCAGTATAATACCCTCCAGTTCCATCCACGTTGCTGCAAATGGCAAGATTTCATTCTTTCTCATTGCCAAGTAGTATTCCATTGTGTATATAAGCCACATCTTTATCCATTCATCAGTTGATGGACATTTAGGCTCTTTCCATAATTTGTGGTTTTCTAATTTCTTGACAAGGGAGATGGACCTTTGTGACTGAGAAGATTTAAAGACTAAACTTGCTGGCCGTGAAGATTTGGCCATTTGCCACCATTACAGTTTTAAAGAGCACTGTCTACTCTTCAAACAGGAAATCACCCTCTGTAAGCAGGAAGTGTGCCCTTGAACAACATAATCCATAATCCTCACGGCTGGAATTAGAACACATAGAGTTTCATATACCGCTAAAACCGTGATCATCATATTATTTGACCACTTGGAGATTTTAGAGATTTTAGTTCTTGGCGAGTCAAACTTCAAGACTGATTAACACCTATGAGTAGCATCAAAATGAATTCCTTAAAGTCGGTAAACATAATATCTACTACTTGCAACTATTCTGTTTTTTAGCCAGAGACTTTGGCCACTTGGGGGAACTTAGTAGCCTCTAGCAAAAGGGAATGTGATTAACATCAGAACACTAAGTGCGCAATATGTAATTACACTCCATTAGAATCTATCAAAACAAGATTATAATTACACTTTGCACATGACATGTTCCTTGTAAGGTTGGCAATTTAGAGCTCTGCTTAAAAATAGAGTGCTCTGCAATCTGCAGACCCCCCAGTCCATTTAATAATGACCCATCAATAGTCAACTTAGTTTTTAACAGAACAAAGGTATTGAAATGGACTTTTAATATTAACAACAAGAAACTAACTAAAATGTGTTATGCACAGACAGGGGGAAAATCACTAAAGCAAACAGCAACAACAAGGCAGGAGAGTAAGGCTGATTTAACATGGCAAAACTTATTTAGCAGGTTTTTTAGAAACTGAACCCCAGCTTTGGACCAAGTGTTTGATTTATGCTAACCTTGTGACCCTTGACTTCCCAAAAGGTTTCAGTCTTTCCAATATCACTTCTTTAGCCACAACTTTATTAGAAAATCAACAATCCAGGGAGGGAATGTTAAAAATAAAACTGAGTACTTTTTAGAGCAATATGGTGAATATCAGATTGAAGCCACACAACAAGCCTGCAAAGGAATTTTTTTTTTTTTTGCCCTACTTTGCAGAAGGAATGATGCAGTCCTGTGAGGTTGTGTAACTTGCCCAAAGTCCCTTAGTTAGCAATGTTATACCTGAGATTCAAGTCCAGGGCTTCATGACTCTGGAAGCTATGATCTATTATATAACCACACCCTTACTGGGCACACAAAAACCAAGTCTCTGGTTAAGTTTTACTTTCAAAATCAAAAAATAAATAAAAGGGAGTCAAGATTTGTATTAATTTGGAGAAAAGGCAAGAGAAACAACAAAACAAACAAACAAACAAAATAACCCGGGGCAACAGAAAGAAGATTTGGACAGAGCATTGAAAAGAGCATTGGAATTGGATGTGTGGAGGAAACGAAGGGTACTTGTATGTGGTGGTGGTATTTCATTGAAGTCAAATAGTAGAAGGTGATATTATTCCATATCCATCATAAAGAATTAGGATTTTATTTTTTCCCAAATGTAATAGCCCATAAAAGGTTTAATTTAAAGTAAGTTCAATCTAATTAGAAAATTCTTAGGTCCTAGCATAAAGCCCAAAGTCTGCTTACACCATGCTCTGAAAAAGTAATTGCTTGTCTCATGATCTCATAAAGGTATCACAGATAAGATACAATGATTGATTGTTAAGCTAGGGGATGGGTAGCCAATCCAGTGGAGAAGCCACAGCAAATGGAGTGCATAGTGTGTTTCAACTGAACACACAGAGAGAAGATGGGTAGAAAGATCAGTCCCTTATATTAACTGGAAGTCTGCAGTGTATGTAACCCTCCAAACTCTACAGTCAAAGGGGAAACATGAGAAAAAGAGTTAGTAGAAATCCCACATGTCAGCCTCTCCATTTCATAGGAATAGCTAATCAAATATTTCCCTACAAGTTTAGAAGCAAAAACATATCACTGGTGATTACCAGCCTGGAAATGTAAAGGAAAAGATTTTCAAAGAGAGCTGCTTTAATGCTGTCTCCTGTTATTTGAGGAAGCAGAAGCTGAGAGAAGTGCTATGACTCAATCTGAATTATAACTCATAAATGGGAGAACCTGGATCCAGGTGCCAGTCTTTCTGTATTTGATATACTGTAAAACCTTGGTTTTGTGAGCATAATTCATTCCAGAAACATGCTTGTAATAGAAAGCACTTGTATATCATAGCAAATTTCAAGAACCACTGACTCAGTTGTGATCATTTGACAGTCAGTGTCATGAACGACTTGTATTACAAGACATTGCTCATTTATCAAGTTAAAAATTATTAGTGGGATGCCTGGGTGGCTCAGTAAGTTAAGTGTCTCACTCTTGGTTTTGGCTCAGGTCATGATCTCGTGGTTGGTGAGTTCGAGCCCCGCGTCAGGCTCTGTGCTGACAGCTCAGAGCCTGGAGCCTGCTTCGGATTCTGTATCTCCCTCCTCTCTGTCCCTTCCCAGCTCATGCTCTATCTTTCTGTCTCACTCTCAAAAATAAATAGACAATACATTTTTTTTAATTGATTGCAGTTTTACTTCCTCACTTCTATTGGACCCCTGAATTTAATCTTTCTGCAAAGTCTGTAATATCTGTTGGCAGGAATACTTCATCTCCCACTAAGGGAATGCAACTTTCTCTTACTCCTGTTTCCTAAGATTTGATTCTCTCATTTTGTTCCTGATACTCTACTTTTCTCTAGCTATCACTTATTTTTCTCTTCAAATGAGTCAATAAACCCTCTGCAAAGGAAGTTGATAACATATACCAGAAACCTTTTCATCTTTTTAAAGTTCATATTCTTTTTGGCTTACCACTCTCACTTGAAGAAATATTTGTCTAAATAAAGAAACCAAATGGCAAATGAAGACTTCTGCTCAAAATGTTGTCATCACAGAATGACGTGTGATGATGAAAAAATTACGAAGACCTCCATATTTACTGATATTGAAATAATTATGTAAATTAAACTGTTCATATACTAGGATGTTATGCTCCCATTAAATACTTTTATGAAAACTTTTAATAATATTAAAACACATATGAGATTATAAGTGGCCAATCTCATGGAAAATAAATATTTCTTTGAAAAGAGTATTTGCAGGAAAAAAAAACTGAAGAAATGTACTAACTTTTAAATATCTTTTTAGTTTAGAATAATTTTAAACTTACAGAAAACTCGCCAAGATAGTATAGAGTGTCTGTATACTCTTCATGTAGCCTTCCCCTGACGTTGACGTTATATAGTCCATGGTACATTTTCAAAGTGAAGAATTCAACAGTTTTACAATATTATTAACTCAACTACACACTTGGTTCGCCTTTCACCAGTGTTCTCACTAAGATCATTTTTCTGTTCCAGGATCTAACTGAGGATACCACATTGCATTTGGTTACCATGTTTCCGGAGTCTTCTCCAGTCTGTGAGTGTTTCTCTGTCTTTTCTGTTTTATTTTTTCAAGTCCTTGAAAAATCTGAAGAACTCTTGTCAGATCTTGTTAGAATGTTTCCCAATTTTGGTTTCTCTGATGTTTTCTCATGATTAGTCTGGGCTTATAGATTTTTCGAAAGTGTACCCCAGAGGGGAAGTGCCCTTGCCATCATGGCATACCGGGCAGGACATGATAACAACATGGCTTATCACTGATGGATCACCTGGCTGAGATAGTGTTTACCAAGTGTCTTTACTGTAAAGTAACCATTTTTCTTTTTCCATACCCTGTTCATTTAAAGTCAACAGGCAAGTTGAGGGGCAAGAAGGCACACTACCTAAAGAGGACTATGTTTACAAATATTATCAGGAATACTTCCGTGAAGAACATCCTTCCTGCGGTTATTAATGTATCCATTGTTTATATTGCTTTGGACTTATATATATTTATTTATTCTTTGGGTTGTAATCCAGTACTGAGTTTTTCAAAGCCCACTAAGGGCATTAACATTGAATTACGCCATTCTAATTGACTTCTCTTTTGCTACCTTTAGAATATGTCCATTTCTTTTTAATGAGCAGATGCCAATTTTGTGACCAGAACAGGAAACAAAAACATTAATATCTATGTTAACCCCACAAGGGCAGACCAGTAATCAGATTACTCACATAGTCCAGTGCAATATTTGTTTTCGCCAAGGTTGTGTGAGATTGGGCTGCCATGTGCTGATTTGGGGCGAGTCTCACTCACCTTCATTGCCCGTATGATGAGTTGAGGGCTACCGATGAGACGGCTCATAGCTGACTCTTGGGCTTAGGCTACACGTGTGGACTTATGTGTTAGTTCTCACCAGTGTGTGTTCTGACAACAGCACACAAGAGCAACAGGAGTGGGGACTGCAGGAGTGGTGGCACATGTCTTTAACCCATGTGTCCTCTGGTGCTGAAAGCTGGGCTCTCGCGCCACACCCATTGCTAGCTCCGCCCCCAGGGTGTAGCTGTCCCCTGGAGTGGCTGTTGTGCATCTCCTCAAGGATTTTAAAACCATTGCTATGTAACTAAAGGGGCTCTTCTGCTCTTTTCTCTGATGTCTGTCATTAAGGATGTTATTCTCTCCTGAGTTGGGCCTCGTCCATGATTAGAGGGAGAGACATCCCTTGCATGAATGGAACCACTCTAGAGGTACGGTCAAAATTGAAAGAGGCCATTCTAGAAATGCAGTGATTATGGCTTAAAGAATTCCAGGAAAGGGGCGCCTGGGTGGCTCAATCAGTGGAGCGTCCAGCTTCGACTCAGGTCATGATCTCACGGTTTGTGAGTTGGAGCCCTGCGTCGGGCTCTGTGCTGACAGCTCAAAGCCTGGAGCCTGTTTCAGATTCTGTGTCTCCCTCTCTCTTTCTCTGCTCCTCCCCTGCTCGCGCTCTGTCTCTCTCTCTCTCAAAAATAAGTAAACATTAAAAAAAAATCCAGGAAAGATGTGGTTTTACGTTTATTCAAGGAAATTCCAAATAATAAATATAACATAACAGGAAAATGTTCGCATTTTCTTACTTACTCTGGGTAAAATTGTTGACATTTTCCTGCATACTCTGGATGAAATTGCATTTGTGGTCATCGTCAACAAAGCAGAGTAAAAACCTTGAAAGAATCACTGGACCTCAGTGGTCCCTGGTGATAGAGCAGAGGTTGCAGCATCATGAGTATGTCACCAGTATTGAGTAAATGCGATTAGGAATTGCAGAGGCAGCAGGATCTATAATATTGCAACACACACAGATTCCAAAGGGCAGTGTCACTGTGGCCAATAACAGTGTTACTTCTGTCTTATTTGTTTTATTTCTGTTTTATTTTTTTTATGTTAGGAGATGTAAAGTTAGCCAGGAATTGCAGACTTGACATACAGGGGGAAAACAGAGAGAGAGATTGACAAAGAGGTGGTTCTTGGATTTGTGCAGGAAAAGGTGGTGTTTAAGTACTACAAAGATTCTTCACATATACTAACTGATAGGACATAGGAAAGTGAATATATGCTTCTTTTTTACCAATTTTGCTAGCTCTTTATGAATGAATCACTATACCTCACATGGCCCATGAATTTAATAAGGCACCATTTACTCTAAGTGTTATGCAGGGAAAAGACCCCCTCCCCCCAAAATATTTACTGGGACCCAGCACATTCAAGGGGTAGCCCTTTTTTTGTCCCTGTTCCCACTGCTATGTGCAAATTCCCAAACAGCATGTGTTGGGGGCAATCCTTTCATACATTTAGTATATCATGGTTTTGTCCTTGGCTCAGTGGTCAGATCTCCGAAATATTGGTCGGAAAAAGAGAAGGAAAAAGTTGTTTCCTATATTTGGGTCTTGCAAATTGTTCCCCAACAGAGCTGAGAGAGAAGGATCACTTCATTTTCCCTTAAAAAATCCCCTAGGGTTTGGGGCACCTGGGTGGCTCAGTTGGTTGAACGTCCGACTTCGGCTCAGGTCATGATCTCACAGCTTGTGAGCTGGAGCCCCGAGTCGGGCTCTGTGCTGACGGCTCAGAGCCTGGAGCCTGCTTCGGATTCTGTGTCTCCCTGTATCTCTGCCCCTAACCCACTTGCATTCTGTCTCTGTCTCTCTAAAAATAAATAAACGTTAAAAATTTTTTTTTGAAAAAAATCCCCTAGGGTTTGACAACTGTGTTTCACTGAAGAAGAAGAGAACCCACTACTTTCACCAGGGAAACCTGTACTGAGCTGTGTTGCTGGGGAATTTTGAAAATGTGACCTCATGTGGAGTTTTAACCAGCTGTTGTCCTTGGACCAAATCCTGTTGCAATTTATAATGCTCCTTCTCCATGTAAAATCCTGAGGTCCTAAACATGTAACAGGTTCATACTACATAATTACAATTGGATTAAGACTGTGATAAAGTAAAGTAAACATATATGTAGGAATTATAGAAGGTAATATATATATATATATATACAATTAAAATTATACAATTAGGGGCGCCTGGGTGGCGCAGTCGGTTAAGCGTCCGACTTCAGCCAGGTCACGATCTCGCGGTCCGTGAGTTCGAGCCCCGCGTCAGGCTCTGGGCTGATGGCTCAGAGCCTGGAGCCTGTTTCCGATTCTGTGTCTCCCTCTCTCTCTGCCCCTCCCCCGTTCATACTCTGTCTCTCTCTGTCCCAAAAATAAATAAACGTTGAAAAACAATTAAAAAAAAAAATAAAAAAAATAAATAAAATTATACAATTATATTTATATATATATATAATTAAAATTATATATATATGTGTGTGTGTGTGTGTGTGTGTATATATATATATATATATATATATATATACACAATTTTGTGAGTTCGAGCCCTGCGTCAGGCTGTGCTATCAGCCTAGAGCTTTATTTATATATAAAAGATACCTTTATATATAAATTTAACCTCATGAGGGGTGCCTGGGTGGCTCAGTCAGTTAAGTGTCTGACTTCAGCTCGGGTCATGATCTCACGGTTCATGGGTTCAAGCCCCACATCAGGCTCTGTGCTGACATTAGAGCCTGGAGCCTGCTTCTGCTTCTGTGTCTCCCTCTCTCTCTACCCCTCCCCCACACGGACTCTCTCTCTCTCTCTCTCTCTCCCTCAAAAGTGAATAAACATAAAAACAAAAATTAAAAAAAAAAACTTAACCTTACTAGTAACCAAAGCAATATAATCAAAAAGGTTGCATTTTGCCTATTTCTTTGGCAAAGTTTGGGGGTTTATTTAGTGTTCAGCACTGGCAAGTATGTGAAAAAATGGCCTGTGATTCACCGTAGGGAGGAGTGTAAACAACTATAAGTTTTTGGAAGGGTATTTGGATATAGCTATCAAAAGTTTTAAAATGTGCATGTATTTTCTTCCAGCAATTCTACTTCTAAGTAGGTTTACTCAGGGTTTTACCAAAAAAAAGTCCATTGCAAGGCAATAGTAATTAAATCGAAAGGAGAACTAATCTAAATGTCAGAGTAAAAATTTATAAATTATATGTTTATATATGAACTTCTCTGCAGACATTAAAAATAATATAAAAGCATCTGAAATACAGGGAATATCATAATACATCACAAATAAAAATAGTATGTGACACCAGTAAGGTACAACATTATTAAATATATATGACATACATATGTGTATATATGTTCATGTGCAAAAAGATTACTTAGAAAATATTAACACTGGTCTTCTCTAAATGATGACAACTGGAGTTATTTTCTATGACTTTGGTGGTAATTTTTAAGTTTTCATTGTCCAAATTTTCTACGGTGAAAATACGTTTGGAATCTAAGCAAACTACATATTATAACTTTCAAACTGCTACCTTCTCACTCATACATATGGACACATACATTGTCTTCTGACTGCTCTGGTTTATATTTATATACTCTACTAATATATCACTTTTATTAAGATGATCACATTAATGTTTAGGAAGATTCTGAAGTCAGAGCAATTAAGTGATAATAAACTGCTTTCACAAAACACATTTTTAAAATTAGTAGGATGCATAAATTTTAAGCCCACAGCTTAATGAACCTTTACATAATTAAATGACTTAGGCAGAGACATAGAGCAATGCCATCACCTAGATCAAGACCTAGAACATACTTGTTATCTCAGAAAGTTGCTTCTTAGGACTTTCTGGTTGATAGCCACCCGGCACTTTAATTCATGGTAGTTGCAGAAGTCGTGGTCAAACCTACCATGTGTTTAGCTCTTGCCATGGGCTTGACTCTGTGCTAGATCCTCTAAATACAATATCTCAGGGCGCCTAGGTGGCTCAGTCACTTGAGCGTCCGACTTCTGCTCAGGTTGTGACCTCACGGTTCGTGGGTTCGAACCCCGTGTCAGGCTCTGTGCTGACAGCTCAGAGCCTGGAGCCTGCTTTGGATTCTGTGTCTCCATCTCTGCCCCTCACCTGCTCACGCTCTGTCTCTCTCTCAAAAATAAATAAACATTATGGGGCACGTGGGTGACTCAGTTGGTTAAGTGTCTGACTTCGACTCAGGCCACTATCTCACAATTTTGTGAGTTTGAGCCCCGCATCAGTCTCTGTGCTGCCAGCCTGGAGCCTATTTCAGATTCTGTGTATCCCTCTCTCTCTGCCCCTTCTGCTCATGATCTATGTCTCAAAAATAAATAAGCATTAAAATTTTTTTTAATTAAATAAATAAATAAATAAATAAACATCTCATTTAATCCTAATTCTATATACAATGAAGAAAAGAAGGGTTTTCGATATTAATCAACTAGCCACACAAATTGTTATCGGCAAATAGAAGACAAGCAGGTATTTGGTTGTCTTGAGTTTGGTTTCAAACTTGAGTATTTTTTCCAAATTTTGCAGGTTTTCAATAAGTTGAACAATGGAGTTTGGTAATAACCACCCTAAAAATGACTTGACAGAAAACAAGTTGAGACATCAAATAACAGAAAGCTGACAGACAGAAACACTGGAGACCCTTAAATGCCTAAGGGCAGATAATCCTTAAGTGCCCAGCACACTCAGGAACTGGTTTGGAGAGGTTTTAGGATTAAAGTGACTATAGTACATTATATTGTTCCCAGAGAGCCCAATCCTCAAAAAGAAGATTATACCTTCTTCAAGGATTTCAGGACAACTTTCTAGCTTTTAGAAGTTTTTATTTAAAAAAAATAATAATAAATAAATAAAAGAAATTTTTATTTAAAAAAATAAACACTGTGTAGTAACCAATTGTAAAACAAAATAATTCACCCAAAATCTCACAGAACACCAAATAGTGATTACATTAACGGAGATATTACGAATCTGAAACTAAATTAAAATTCATTTTGGTGACTATGTACAAGTTCTCAGTTCATTACTCTTCCTACAGTTTCATTCCTCGGCAGAGCTGGATGGAAATTTGCATTTCCCCAGGCTCTGCTTCTTTAAGTGACTGACCAGGAGAGGGGCTGCTCCAGGACTTACAACATTAATGGACCACACACTAATTAGCAGGGGAAGGAATCAGTCCTTGCAATGCATGTAAATTAAGTATACAATCAGCAGCTTTCTCTTTAGCTAAAGCCCTTCCATGGGAAAGAACACTCAAGAGACCCTCTCTTTTCCCTTTGCAGCAGCAGAAAAAAAGGGAAAAAAAGGCAATCACCCTCAAATCTGCTTCAGAGATAAATTAAAATGGCTATTTGTATCAGGTGGGAAAAGTAAGGGTGATTTCCCACATCAGGGAACCACCATTAAGGATCCAGAGCTGTATCCTCTGGCTATATTACTCATATTTATTTCCTGTGGGTTTAGAGAAGCAAGAATTAGAAATGAATGGCATTCCTGACTGCTCACAAGGGATTCGCCTCAAGCCAAACTCCTGCTTTAACTTTGCACAGTTCTTAAGTCTCCTGATGCTGTATGTGTGACTCTGCCATTAGAAATCTTCAAACTTGTGACAAACCCAGAAACAATGAGACAGGGAAGTCACACAGTTTGGGAGAAAGAAAACAGCAAGGTCAAACAGATGCCTGAAGCCCAAGGGACAGGATATTTTCAGAGGCAGGGGCATTAGAGAAAGAGGATGGGCCATAAAGATAATTTTGATTTCTTTGAACCATTGAGCTCTCAGATGTAGGATAAAGGACCCAGCCCAGAATCAGGCAGACAGTTAATCAACCTCTGAACAGGATATTGCCATTCTGAATGCCCTATTTCCAAAAATCAAAAACTCATCTGTATTTCAGCTGAGTCTTACTCATAGAAGAAGCATTCCAAAGTTTTGACGTCTGTTAGTATCAAGGGATCAGGCATGCAAATTAGCACTGGCCCTTGGCTGAAATGACACTCATAGCAATTGCAATGTTAAGGGGACCTGCAAAATATCAACAGTGACTTTAAATACACCTAATTTTTCTTAAAATCTGTTATGGAGAGGGGCGCCTGGGTGGCGCAGTCGGTTAAGCGTCCGACTTCAGCCAGGTCACGATCTCGCGGTCCGTGAGTTCAAGCCCCGCGTCAGGCTCTGGGCTGATGGCTCAGAGCCTGGAGCCTGTTTCCGATTCTGTGTCGCCCTCTCTCTCTGCCCCTCCCCCATTCATGCTCTGTCTCTCTCTGTCCCAAAAATAAATAAACGTTGAAAAAAAATTAAAAAAAAATCTGTTATGGAGAGCTTCATATAGAAATCTTGCATGCAATTTCTGTACTCTGGGGAAATCTCAGATTTTAAAGAACCTTCACCCAAACTCTCCATTCTCCCTTCTACATCCACTCTCCCTCCTAATCCTAAGCATTATTAATCCACCTTCTCTTGAATGTACCTCCTTCTCTACTCTATATCACTGGATGTTCTTGATTTAGCAAATCTTGGGGGAATTTTTTTTTTTTAGCATTTTGAATCAGAGAAGATGCTTTACACTCTTTCCCAAAGTATTCTACAATTTCTATAACTTATTCCCTTAGCGTAGGGAGATCTCAATCCTGACTGCCCATGAAAAATACCTGGAAAACTTGGAAAAACAAACAAACAAACAAACAAACATATTTTGGACATACCCAAGGCCAGTTAAATCTCCAAGGGTAAGGCCTAGACAATTATATTTTTTAAACTCCCTAAGTGGCACTGGTGTTCATGTACTAAAAGTTAAATGCTTACATCAAAGGAAAAGCAACAAAGGACAGCTGCCAATTTCAAAGTTCCAACAAACGGTTCTCTGCTATCCTGTGTTATCATCCCAGATGAAACCCTGGACATTTTGAACAGAGTTTCATAAGGCAAGGTAAGCAGGATATAAGCAAGGGATTCTGTGCCAGGGCCCTAATCCCTGAATCACTCTGTAAGATTACAAACCATACTTTTATCTCCTTGCAGATCCCCGCCCCAGAAAGCAATTTGGAGGAAGAAGCTTCAAAACAGAAATAATCAAAATGCTGCAGTAGGAAATCTGATAGGAAACATACAGCACGAGAAGAAAAATATCAGGCAGCATTTCATTAAGTCCCCAAAGCCCTGAAAAACACTGATTTGAGGGCCAGAAAAATCTCATCAATTATAATACTTAGTATGTCTTCTAACCTGAAAAAAAACCCATTATACTCAATATGATGCTTGGACACAGAGTGTCCGAGTCTTGTAAGGATGGATTTCTCTGCAAAGACCCCAAAGCACTTGTTAGCAGGGATTTGCCTTGTCAACCTTTTCATTTTCCTTCTCAAGCCTTATATGCAATGACCTACTAATGATGAAATACTAATGTTACACGTTGGATGGATTAACTGGGGCACGATTTAGCTCCTTCACATCACAGACAAAGACAGGAACATTTGTTTGCATTTTTGAAACTAAGACCTAGATGGGTCAATGACTTTCCCAAAGCTTCATGTTGGCAAAGAAGAGAGTAAGGGCAGATTAGTGATCACCATCTTCAACTGGACTAGCACTATTTTCTGTGCAATCTTGTTTTCTATTTCTTGATACCTTGTTGGCCCACTCTGCATGATGAACGTATCAAAACTTCTGCCCTCTCTTCAAATATGATGCCCAAATTGTGCCTCTTGTAGCTTCTTTCCTTATAATTTTGGCTTGGCTTGCAGATAGCCCATTGTGGCCACTCAGACACATCCTTTATACCTTCAGCCTCACAAGTGATGGAAAATTCCTCTCTCTCTCTCTCTCCATATCTTTTTGTCTTTTTTTCTCTTCATATTTTTATTCAGCACTAAAGGGATCTAGTTGCTTCAGGGTTTTGGGGGTTTTTGTTTTGTTTTGTTTCTTGTTTTTTTTTTTGTTTGTTTTGTTTGTTTTGTTTTGTTTGTTTTGATAAAAAAAAATCTCTCAGACTTTGGTTCGTTGAGTAGCTTCTCTGGAGGCAATAATTCTCTGTAAAAGATGTTTTGGGCAAGAATGAAACCTTATCTAGGGGCGCCTGGGTGGCTCAGTCAGTTGGGTGTCTGACTTCAGCTCAGGTCATGATCTCAAAGTTCATGGGTTCGAGCCCCGCATCAGGCTCTGTGCTGACAGCTCAGAGCCTGGAGTCTGTTTAAGATTCTGTGTCTCCGTCTCTATCTGCCCCTCCCCCGCTCACACTCTCTCTCTCTCTCAATAAATAAATAAATAAATAAATAAATAAATAAATATTAAAAAATTAAGAATGAAACCTCATCTAATCCTTTCCTGTTTTCAGGGCTGTCCTGTTATACTTATCTTTCACTCTGAGTTCAGGTGATTCTGATATTCATCAGGGGTGAGGTCACTGTACTAAAAGCTGAATGTTCAACTAGCATGGCAAAGTTCCAGTTATGCTGGGTTCTCTTTTTCCAAAATTACTATCACAGGTAACGTTCTGGAAATGTTTGTTGAGCCATCTCATACAACAACAACCTAATCAGGCTAACTTGCTGAATAATTACTATTACAAGGAAATGCATTCATATCTGAGAGAAACTTTATAAATGCATTTGAATTAAGGTACATTATTATTAATTATACAAGAAAAGGATTTTATGTCCATTAATGACATCTGAAGCATCTGAAGGCAGGTGAAAATAAGTTTGGTGTATATAGGCATTGGGTGTGGGGAGTCGGGGGAGGGATACAGGTCCTAAAAATCACATTAAACTTACTCAGCAGATACAGAAGGTAAACTTGATTTAGTGATTTAAAGAATGAAGGTGAGCAGGTCAAAACCTATGATTCATTTATTCCTCTGGGAAACTACAATTTTAGTTAATATTTTTAAATGTATTTTTGGGACACCTGGTGGCTTAGTTAAGCATCTGACTCTTGATTTCGGCTCAGGTCATGATCTCGCTCATGACCTGAAATGTATTTTTAAATTTTTATGAGAGTTATACAAGCATACACATCATTTAAATTGCAAATAATGTTGTGCTCACTTCGGCAGCACATATACTAAATTGCAAATAATGTTATCAGACTCATATCAAAAAGGGACCATTTTCTTCCCATGACATCGCACTGCCCAGAACTACCTCTCAAAAGCCACCATTCTGTGTTTCAAAGCAATTTGCTTCTACTGCTATTTGCATTAAAGGATTTCAGATTTCATTCATGGTAGGTAAACATTTAATTCTCTTATTGGCCCACCTCACATCCTCCATGCTTCCTTCCCGGAACCTTCCAAACCTGACTCAACTTCATGGAATTTTTGGCATTTCCTAGTCATAGTAGCATTATTCTTATTCATAAATGTTGTTCATTTGTTGCCACCAAATAATATATTACAATAATGTTCATTTTCCTATACAACTCTTGGCTCTTCCTAAATTTTGTGTTTCATTTTTTTGGTCTGGTGTTTTATGTGAAAATTAATATATTTTTTTTCTAAATTCTTAAACAGATCTTCCAAACACCTACTAGTATTATTTTCAGAATTTTCAAATAAAATTTAAATTATATAATTTCCAAATATCCAAATGCATGAGGAAACTTCTCATATTCCCTTGTTTGCATACATATTATTTATTCCCCACTGACCTGAGTAGCTCCCTAGAGAACTGTTCTATCTTTCTGCCCCAATCTATTAGGCTCTTCTATAGGTTATGGCTGCACAGCTCTCTACTATTCTTTGTTTCACTAAATACAGTCTTTTCTAGACAGCTCTTCTGTGTTAAGCCCTATTTCCTAGAATAGAGCTGCTTCTTTCTTATTTTATTTCTTGACTTTGTAACAATACCTATTAATCAAGAGTGGATGGGAGGCAAAAATCTTGAGATCATTGATATCTTTTTTAAAAAGTTTTACTAAGTTTATTTATTTTTAGACATAAAGAAAGTGAGTGGGGGAGGTGCAGAGAGAGAGAGGGAGAGAGAGAATCCCAAGCAGGCTCCACACTGTCAGCACAGAGCCCCAAGTGGGGCTTGAACTCACCCACCATGAGATCATGACCTGAGTTGAAACTAAGAGTCAGATTTTTAACTGATTGAGCCACCCAGGAACCTGAGATTACTGATGTCTTAAAATGTCTTTGTCTCTCTCTTGTACTTTATTGATAATAGGTTTGGTCAAGAATGATAGTTTAGAAAGTATTATCCTTCATAATTTTGTAGTCATTGTTCCATTGTCTCTTACCTTTCAGTGTTTCTGTTTGTAAGTATAATGCCATCCTGATCTTTTGCCTTGTTTTGCCTTGTTTTCAGGAATCTTTTAGCACCTTACCCAGTTACGGTAAAGTTTTAGTATGACATGCTTTAATGTGGGTGTTTTATTTTCCCTCATTTATTGTATTGTGCTCTCTGTAGGACCATAAATAGATTTATGCCCTTTAGTTCTGGGACACATTAATTTTTAGAGAACACCCATCTCCTGTTTTCTCTAGTCCCTGTTAGTTGGATGTTGGATCTCTTTACTATTTTCTTAATTTTCATATATTTTATCTCCTGTTTCTGTATTTTTTTTATTTAAAAAAATTTTTTTTCAACGTTTATTTATTTTTGGGACAGAGAGAGACAGAGCATGAACAGGGGAGGGGCAGAGAGAGAGGGAGACACAGAATCGGAAACAGGCTCCAGGCTCTGAGCCATCAGCCCAGAGCCTGACGCGGGGCTCGAACTCACGGACCGCGAGATCGTGACCTGGCTGAAGTCGGACGCTCAACTGACTGCGCCACCCAGGCGCCCCTGTATTTTTTTTAAATCTATGGGAAGTATTGTTTACTGTGTCATCAAACAGTTTTACTGACAGTGTTAAACTTCTTTTATGGGATTTACAATTTTTAATGGTCATTTCTTATTCTTGCTTTCTCACTTTATGAATTGTGTAGGTTCTCATGGGTCTGTGAATTCATTTTTTAATGGGTACAATTTATGAACTATGTCTATAGGCTAAGTACTCTACCAAGCACATTCCATACATCATATTGTTTAATTCTTACAACAGTTTTTCATGGAAATATTATTTTCAGAAATATTATTACCATTTTATAGATAAAGATACCAACATCAAAACATTTTAAAAATTCTGATTAATTCTGATTATGTAAATACTGTTCACTTTTTACCAAGTGACATATTATGATTATGTTTTTAATTTCTAGACAACTTTTTGTTGATAAATGCCAATGGCAAATCAATTTGACTGCAGATCCCAAATTCCAAAAAAACAGTGTATGAGACTGTTAGGAGTGGAGGCACTATTTATTATCTGTACTTTACTACTTCTAATTCTTCCTATTATATGTATCATATTGTCGTTTTCGTTGTTTGTTTTCCAGATTTCTTATATAGTAGTCTCCTGGGGGCAGGGGCATATTTCTATTTTCTTCATAACTCAGCATCCACATCAGTGTCTGGAAAATTAGTTGCCAAAAATGTTGATAATTGAACTGTTTGCTTTTAGAAAGCAAACAGTCACTGCTCATTTTATTGTATGTTCAGAACTCACCTTTCATATATTTACAATTCTTAAAGTAGGACTTATCTGTAATGAGGTACTATTTGTTTCAGTCTTATTATCCATAAAGAAGAGATACTGATATGATCTGCCTTCTAGAATTTTTGTAGAATTAGAAAGGTATTACATGTATTATATAACAGCATTAGCATACTGTCTGATACCTGTGAAACACTCAGTAACTGTTCACTATTACCATTATCATCTTCTTCTTCATCATCACTGTCATTATGCAAGATGTAGGAATAATGCATTCTTGTTAATTGGACTAGATTAAGATAAAACCTGGTCTACACAAAGGAACTTTAATTATGTGATAAAATGCATTAAAAATGTCACTGTTTTAAATACTGTGTTGCCTCTGAAAAATGTAATGCATAGTGACAGCTTTAATTTGAAAATCAATCCAAGTTAGTACTTGAAGCTTCTGGATAAATACTCCTTCAAACATTATAATGTGCAGAAATCCAGATATATTTACCTATTAGGAAGTTCATCTGTTTTATAAAGCATATTAAGCTTTACTTCTTGAAATAAACCTTTGGCTATTGTCTCCAATCTAAATTATTTTTCTGTTTATCTATTAAGCCATAGCACTTTATTGGTTATTTATTAAAATATCACAGCTTACTTTTCATTTTTTAATTAATCTGTCTTTTCCCCCTTACTTGATCCAAAGCTCCTTGTGTAAAGGGTCAACAACACATGTATGTTTGTATCCCTTCCAACAAGAACAACATCTCAGCTATGGCAACAACTTGAATATTTGTTGAAGTGAATGCATAAGATAAGCACAAAATTAAGATTAAATTTATGTAACACTGTTCTATGGAACTATACAGTAGAAGTTATTTGCCTGAGACCATATAGGTTTCCTCAGGCTAGAATTCTTTGAAAGTTGGCATTCCTCGAACTTACCACATATGTGACTTTTGTGTGCAAGGTAGATGCTACTGACAAACACAGTGTTTGTATGTCTATAATTTAGACTTCGGTAGTGTTTATAGATTTGTATTGATCAGTCTAAACACTCTCTATAGTGCTCTAATGAGCAACATATATATTTTAGCATAGGCTCCACTAAGGTCATGAAGCACGGCAAAATTAACTAACCCATAAGTGGATCAAACTCAGGATTTGTTTTATGAATAGTGTGGTACATTAGTGATATATTCAGCTATGAGCTTTAAATACTTCTCTAGTAGTACTGAAGTACTACTTTAAGTACTTCACTAAAGCTTTAAATACTTCACTACCCAGCTGTGAGCTTTAAGTATTTCACTAGAGCTTTAAGTACTTCTAGACTCTTGTAGAGTCAGGTGGTGTTTATCTTAAGTCAAACTGATATGCAAGAAACAAGTACTACAAAGCATGATTAAGATGGTGTTGTTAAGGAAAACTCAAGAGAGAAAAGAAGAGTTTTTGTTTTTTAAGCATTTTCCTGATGTTCTCCCATTAAAATATATTTTAAAGTTTGGGATTCAGATGGGTTTACCGGTTGAATACTACCAAACAGTTAAGGAAGAACTTATACCAGTTCTCTGTAATCTCTTCCAGAACATAGAAGCAGAGGGAATACTTCTTAACCCTTTCTAGGAGGCCAGCATTACTCTAATACCAAAACCATGATAAAACATTACCAGAAAAGAAAACTAGAGGCAAATCTGTATCTCATGAATATAGATGCAAAGCCCTGAACAAAATATTAGCAAACAAATAGAAAGTCAATTAATGTTATCCAACACACAAACAGACTGAGGAGGAAAAATCACATGATTATTTCAATAGTTGCAGAAAGCAATTGACAAAATCCAACACCATTTTATCATAAAATTCTCAGCAAACTAGGAATAGAGGGAGACTTCTACACATTGATAAAGAATGTCTAGAAAAAAAAAAAGAAAAGCAAACAAAAAGGAAAAAACAAGCAACAAACAACAACAAAAACTATAGTTAATGTCATACTTAACAGTGAGAAACTAGAAGCTTTACTGATAAGTTCAGGAACAAAGCAAGGATGCCTCCTCTTGCCATTTCTTTTCATTGTTGTACTGGAAGCTCTAGCTACCACAACAAGACAAGAAAAGGAAATGAAAGGAATACAGATTGAGAAGGAAGAAATAAAATTGTCTTTTGTCAAAGATGACATGATTATCTACATAGAAAATCCAAAAGAATTGCAAAACAAAACAAACCAAACAAAGACTTCTGGGACTAATAGGTGGCTATAGAAAGATTGCTGGATACAAGGTTAATATACAAAAAACAATCATTTTTCTATGTAACAGCAACAGACAAGTGGAGTTTGAAATTAAACTATCATTTACATTAGCATCCTAAAAAAAGGAAATATGCAGGTATGAATCTAACAAAATATGTACAAGATCTAAATGAGACAACTATAAAACTAATGAAAAAAATCAAAGAACTAAATAAATGGAGAGCTTTCCCATGTACATAGATACAAAAACCTCAAATTTGTCTAGATGTCAGTTCTTCCCAAATTGACCTATAGATTCAATGCAATCCAAATCAAAATTCCAGGAAGTTATTTTGTGGGTATTCACAAAGTCATTCAAGTTTATATGGAGAGACAAAAGACCTAGAATAGCCAACACAATATTGAAGGAGAAAAGCCAAACAGGAGTACTGGCACTGCCCAACTTCAAGACTCACTTTAAAGCTATAGTAATTGAGACAGTGTGGTATTGGTGAAGGAATAGACAAATAGATCAATGAAACAGAACAGATCCTAGAAATAGATGCCCATAATATGGTCAAATGTTCTTTGACAATGGATTGGACATAGTCTTTTCAACAAATGGTGAGGCAACAACTAGATATTCATATGTGAAAAAGAAGAGGGAGAGGAAGGAGAAGGAGAAGGAGAAAAAGAAAACAAACACATATGTTATACGCTTATCAGAAATTAACTCGAAATGGATCATAGACATCTTATAAAATGTGAAACTATACAACTCCTAGATGATAACCTAGGATACAATTTATATGCCCTGGGTATGGTGATGTCTTTTTCAATACAATCCTAAAGCACAATTCATGAAAGAAATAATTGGTAAGCAAATGTTATTAAAATTAAAAACTTCTGCTCTGCAAAGGACACAGTGAGGAAGATGAGAAGATAAGCCACAGACTGGGAGGAAATATGTGTATGAGACATATATGATAAAGGACTGTTATCTGTTATATACAAATAACTCTTAAAATTCAACAATAAGAAAAGAAGCTGATGAAAAAAATGGACAAAGGATTTGAACAGACATTTCACCAAAGCAGATATATAGATGGCAACTAAGCATATGAAAACATGTTCCACACCATGTGTCTTTATGGAATTACAAATTAAAACAATAACGAGGTATTACTGCACACCTATTAGAATGGCCAAAATTTCAAAACACTGCCAACACCAAATGCTAGTGAGGATGTGGACCAACAGGAACTTTCATTCATTCCTAGTGGGAATGCAAAATGGTATAGCCACTTTGGGAGACAGGCCATTTCTTGCAAAAGTAAACATACTACTACTATACAATCCAACAATTATTTTCTTTGATATTTACCCATATGAATTAAAAACCTAGGTCCACACAAAGCCTGCACATGGATGTTTGTAGCAGCTCTATTGTGACTGCCAAAATTTGGTAGCAATCAAGATGTCCTTTAGAAGGTGAATGGGTAGGGGCACCTGGGTGGCTCAGTCGGTTGAGCCTCCGACTTCAGCTCAGGTCATGATCTCATGGTCCGTGAGTTCGAGCCCCATGTCAGGCTCTAAGATGACAGTGAGGAGCCTGCTTGGGATTCTCTCTCCCCCACCGCACTGCTCACACTTTCTCTCTCTCAAACTAAATAACTAAACTTTAAAAAAATTAAATGGGGTGCTTGGATGGCTCAGTCAGTTAAGCATCCGACTTCAGCTTAGGTCATGATCTCATGGTTTGTGAGTTGGAGCTGTGCTGACAGCTCAGAGCCTGGAGCCTGCTTGGGATTCTGTGTCTCCCTCTCTCTCTGCCCCTCCCCCGCTCATGCTCTGTCTCTCTCTGTCTCAAAAATAAATAAACATTAAAAAAAAAGAAGAAGAAGATGAATGGGTAAATTAACTGTGGTAAATCCAGACAGTGGGAAATTACTCAGCACTGGGAAAAAAAAAGAAACTATCAAGCCATGAAAATACATGAAAGTGGAGCACCTGGGTGGCTCAGTAAGTTAAGTGTCTTACTTCTGCTTCGGTCATGATCTCATGGTTTATGAGTATGAGCCCTGCATCCAGCTCTGTGCTGACAGCTCAAAGCTGGCTTGGAATTCTGTCTCCCTGTCTCTGCTCCTCCCCCACTTGCTCTCTCTCTCTCAAAATAAACTTAAAAAAATGAAAATAAAATATATGGAAGAAACTTAAATGCATATTACTAGGTGAAATCAACCTGAAAAGACTATATATTGCAAGATTCCAATTATATAACAATCTGAAAAAGGCAAAACTATGGAGTCAGTAAAAAGTCAGTGGTTGCCAATGGTTGGTAGAGAGCAGGGAGGGATGACTAGGCAGAACTCAGAGGAGTTTAGGGCAATAAAACTATTCTGTGTGGTAGATATGTATCCTTACATATTTGTCCAAACCCTTAGAATGTACCACGCCAAGAGTGAACTGTAATGAAAATTATGATCTTTCGATGGTGATGATATGCCATCATAGGTTTGTTAATTGTAACAAATGTTACCCTGTGTGGGATGTTGATAGTGGAGGAGACTGGAGGGAGTGGGCTTGTGGGGGTATATGAGAACTGTGTACATCTTGCTCAGTTTTGCTATGAACCTAATTGCTCTAAAATATAAAGTACATTGAAATTGGGGAAGCCAGAATGAACACTAAAAAAATTGGATTTAAGATAGAAAAAAAGGACAAATAGCAAGGCAGATCACACACACGTGCACATGCACACACACACACACACACACACACACACACATTAAATATTGGCTTCTGCTGTCCCTTAGGAATAGAGCAATTTAAATAGACCCGGGGAAGGCAGCCTTTGCTGTCACAAGAATGGTTTTATGTATCAGTTTGTTAACTTTGAAATATGCCCTTGGACCCCTCTGCCCAAGATATAAAATCTGTAGGCTTGGGTAAGACCTTCACTTGAGATTTGTTTATAGTTTTTCCATATGAGCTTCTGTCACTCTACTTAGGTTCCATCAGCCATAAATTTTCCATTCGGAAATTCCTCTTGATTTCTGAACATGAAACCACTGCAAGCTATGGGCAGTTTGGGATTTCTTTTTCAATTTCTTCAAGACCAAGGAATATGCTGTACCACTTAGACTATAGCCATGTATTAGCAATCTATAGTTTCTGCCTTTGACGGCTGACAGCTCAGCGAGGGAAAATGGTATTTTGAAAGCTGTGGGAATTCAGTCATCAACTTTGCTCTCATGGGCTCTCTTCCAGGGTATTGGGCCTGATTAAAGGAAACGTTACTTTTGGAAGCATGCATTGTTATCCAGCCAAAGTAAAAGCAAAACAAAATAAAACAAAATGAAAAACAAAGACCACAGCACACCTTATTATGATACATCAGAGTTTCATGTTAGCAATCTTGCATTTCCCTATGTGTATACATTTGTTCTCTTTCATTCTCAAGAGTGAGCGTGTGTGTGTGTGTGTGTGTGTGTGTGTGTGTGTTTATGTGGGGAATACCAAATATAAAATCCAGATATAACTGAATCACACATCCAGATGAAAAGATCTCTATTTGCATAAACAGATAGGAGGCCAGATCTTAGATTTTTCTATCAAGGTAGGACAGAGAGGAATTATTGTAGACACAGGAACAGAAGTCATGTTCTAGGATCCACAAATTTGATGTTTAGAAGTCAAAAAGAATAACACCAACAATCCAAGGTTTACTTTTTTTCATGTGTATTTGAGGAAATGGGGGAGAACATAGAGAGTAAAATGTATTTTTCAACAGAAGCTGCTTGGCTTTAAGTCTGCAGGCAGATGAAGATGGTTTCTTGAAGTGATACCATAAAAATTGGTGCTCAGACACAGGAGACAGAAACCAAACTTTCATCTTAAAAGCAGAGGTGTGCTCATGCCCCGCACTTGGTGAAAGAAGGCCAACACACATTGCTGCTGACATTCACCCGCTGATAAGATGGCTTATGTGAAGCTTTTTCCCAAACAGCCAAGAGGAAGCAGGCGTGGCCTCACACCTCACCAGCCAAAGCCCAGATTAAGCTCCACGATGGTTCACTGACTGGACTCCCAGTATTGCAGCTGTGCTTGGAGGACAGGACTGAGCTGCCCCTGTGAGACCAGGTGCTCTTATAGCAATCTCAAGGACTTGTGTGAAGATCAATACATAACTGACAGAAAGAGAAATTTGAGTGTAAATGGGGCATGAGGCAAGGAGGGAGAAAGAGGAGGGAAGTCTCAGTGAAGAGATGCCTGAAAATCAAAATACAAACAAGCAGGGCGCCTGGGTGGCTCAGTCGGTTAAGCATCCGACTTCAGCTCAGGTCATGATCTCACGGTCCGTGGGTTCGAGCCCCGTGTTGGGCTCTGTGCTGACAGCTCAGAGCCTGGAGCCTGTTTCAGATTCTGTGTCTCCCTCTTTCTCTGACCCTCCTCTGTTCGTGCTCTTTCTCTGTCTCAAAAATAAATGTTAAAAAAAATGAAAAAAAAATACAAACAAGCAAAAAGTGAGAAACAATCATGATAAAAGCACAGCCAACAATTTAAATAAGGAATTTTAAATGTCCAAAGATACCAATGAGAAGATACCATTCATAAAAAAAAAATAAAGGATATTGATAAATAAGCAGACAAAAGCAGAAGGGATGGAGAGAGATTGGAAGGCCGTACTTCCGATGTAGATGGCATACTTTAGTCTGGAGCTACAGGGAACAGATTAGAAGACACCAATATTGATTTACTAGGCATTCAGTAAGAAGAGAATAGAAAGAATGGCAAAGAAGCAAGATTGAAAGAGATAATGACTGGGAATTTTCCAAAGTGTAAGACATAGTCCACAGCCGAATCCAGTGAGCTGAGTGCCAAATAGAAAGCAGATTAAAATAAATTTATAACTATACACATTTTAATAAAACTACAGAACATTGGGGCGCCTGGGTGGCGCAGTCGGTTAAGCGTCCGACTTCAGCCAGGTCACAATCTCGCGGTCCGTGAGTTCGAGCCCCGCATCGGGCTCTGAGCTGATGGCTCAGAGCCTGGAGCCTGTTTCCGATTCTGTGTCTCCCTCTCTCTCTGCCCCTCCCCCCTTCATGCTCTGCCTCTCTCTGTCCCAAAAATAAATAAACATTGAAAAAAAAATTAAAAAAAAAAACTACAGAACATTAAGGTTAAAGACAAAATATTAATTAGCAAATAAAAAATAACATTATCAGATAAAAGGAAAAATTGCATACATATGGCTGCTAATAAATAGCAAGCTTCTCATCAACAACAATACGAGCCAGAAGATAGCAGAGTAGTATCTTCAAAGTGTTGAGTTAACATAACTGGCAGTTTAGAATTCTGTAGCCAGTTAAACAGTCATTCAAGAGTTAGGATGAAGTAAAAAAAAAAAAAAATCAGACTAATGGGAGTTTCTTACCCATAGACTTTCTTGAAAGAACTACTAACAGAGGTACTTCAACATAAAGAAAAGGCAAGAGTGTAAGAGTCTGGTGTGAGAAAAAATAGCATGATAAAAAGTAATGAAATATACTTGTTCATTTAATTCAATATTTACTATAATTAATAATTTATTTGTGCTTGACACGTTTAGAAAACAATTTAATAAGGAACATGTGGATGAAGTGTTAGAGAGTTAAAACACATGGGGGCCCTTTTCTACTTGGGAGGAACAGAGTGGAATGAAATAATTTTGGCTTATTAGAAAAATGTACAGTGAGGTCTATATATTAAAATTTTAAGTGTAACCAGTGAACATTTAAAATTCTTATCTCAAATTTACAAACCAATAAAGCAGAAAAGCATATTTTATTTATTTATTTATTTATTTATTTATCAAATTGGCTTACGTACAACACCCAGTGCTCATCCCAACAAGTGCTCTCCTCAATGCCCATCACCCACTTTCCCCTCTCCCTGCCCCCCCCATCCTCCCTCAGTTTATTCTCTGTATTCAAGAGTCTCTTGTGATTTGCCTACCTCCCTCTCTGTTTCTATTTTTTTCCCATTCCCTTCCCCCATGGTCTTCTGTTAAGTTTCTCAAGATCCACATATGAGTGAAAACATAGATCTGTCCTTCTCTGACTGACTTATTTCACTTAGCATAGTACCCTTCAGTTCCACTCATGTTGCTGCAAATGGCATGATTTCATTCTTTCTCATTGCCAAGTAGTATTCCATCTTTATCCATTCCTCAGTTGATGGACATTTAGGCTCTTTCCATAATTTGGATATTGTGGAAAGCACTGCTATAAACATGGGGGTACATGTGCTCCTATGCATCAGCACTCCTGCATCCCTTGGGTAAATTCCTAGTAGTGCTATTTCTGGGTCATAAGGTAGATCTATTTTTAACTTTTCGAGGAACCTCCACACTATTTTCCAGAGCGGCTGCACCAGTTTGCATTCTCACCAACAGTGCAAGAGGGTTCCCATTTCTCCACATCCTGGCCAGCATCTACAGTCTCCTGCTTTGTTCATTTTAGCCACTCTGACCAGTGTGAGGTGGTTTCTGAGTGTGGTTTTGATTTGTATTTCCCTCATGATGAGTGACATTGAGCATCTTTTCATGTGTCTGTTGGCCATCTGGAAGACTTCTTTGGAAATGTGTCTATTCATGTCTTCTGCCCATTTCTTCACTGGATTATTTGTTTTATGGGTGTGGAATTTGGTAAGTTCTTTATAGATTTTGGATACTAACTTTTTATCCAATATGTCATTTGCAAATATCTTTTCCCATTCCATCAGTTGTCTCAGAAAAGCATATTTTAAAAGAAAGGGATAAAGAAAACTTTGCCCAAGCAGGGGCACTTGGGTAGCTCAGTCAGTTGAGTGTCTGACTCTTGATTTTGGCTCAGGTCATGATCCCAGGGTCCTGTGATCAAGCCCTGTGTTGGGCTCCACGCTTGAGATTCTCTCTCTCTCTCTCTCTCTGTCTCTCTCTCTCTGTCTCTCTCTCTCTCTCTCTCTCTCAAATTAAAAAAAATAAAAAGAAAAAAGAAAAATTTACCCAAGCAGAGCAAAAAACTAGAAAAAACAAGTGTTAATAAGTAAATAGAATAAATGCTAACAGAATAAGCCTGTTTATAATAGTCTTTCAGATTAGATTTTTGAAACTCAGCTTAAACGCTCAGCAATGTTGCTTGCAAGAGTTATTTCTTACAGAGAAATTCACAAAAAAACCTTTAAAATAGGAGGTATGGGCAAGATAGCCAAATATAAATGAAAGAAGGCTGGTGTAACAATATTAAGATCAGACTAAATAGAGTTTTAACGAAAAAGAATCAACAGTTTCATAGAATGACGTTGCAATAAAGAGTGATTGATTCAGTAATGTGAATGAAAATAGCTGCTTTGCTGACAGTCTAGCACATGAGACAGACTTCATCTGTTCACACAGCTTGACCATCTTTAAAACGTCATCTTCAAGGAGACCTCTGGTAGTCTCATCTCTGTCTTTCTCATGGTACTTCATATGCTTTGAAACTTGGAGTCCGTATTTTTTTTAGAAGGTAAAGATTCTTCAATGTCAAATATTCTCATAAACAGTTAAGTAATTAAATATTTAAGCACTTTTGTCCAATAGGTTGACCAGTCTATGGTACCAGGACATCAATGGCTGAAATGTGGTCTTCCGTTGTAAGGTTTGTCTCAGTCAGAGCAGTGACTTATGAAAGAACAGCAGAAATAATTTGCTCGAAAAGGAATAGAGAAAGGGATTCTTTTGATGTCTCTTTTTATGATGATAATTCTTGACAGAATAGCCATTTTATCAGTAAATGAATTCCAAAAGGAGAAGAAGGATATTGAATCTGTCTCTCTACATTTTTTTGTTTTTCATACAATCCTCACATATAGAATGAAATTTGGATTAAAAAATAATAAACTGTAAAAAAGATATCACAACAGAGCCATTTAATTTCTTTTTGCTAACACTTTATTTTTCTGTCTAAAACCCCAGAGTGAAGGTAAAATATAGCATTATTGCCAGAACAGTAAAAACATTTTCCCCTTTATGCTACCACACTAAAATGTGATTTAGATGTAAATATAACTTCTATTTCCAAATATTAACTTCAGGATGCACTACAGACCAGTTATTCTCACAAAATATGTATCGCAGAGATATAGTTCAAGAACACACTCATAACACTTCATCCTCAGCATCCTGATTGCTATAATACCTCCAATTCCATAATCCACAACAGAGAAGACACAAATGCCATAATATGTCCCAAGCAGATAGATCTGCCTGTGATTGTCGTCATTGATGGGGCTCACTTAAAACATGGATTTCTCAAATTGTTCCTGGGTTTAAGATGTATTGTACTTCAGCCTCTTTGTCAGTCTTTGTCCTGTTCTCTACTTTCATTGATTCGGTTTAACTGTCTTCATTTTTTTCCTGCCTAGACACTCACCACCGTCTCTCAACTAGTCTTCTTTCACCTCTCTCTTCTGGGACCAACATCTGTGTATTGCACATGGTAGTACTTGTAATGTGCAAATGTGACTATGTGCCTGCTTTAAAACTTAAGTGTTTTTTGTTTGTTTGCTTGCTTGCTTGTTTCCATTTCCCACCTTATTCATCTTTACCACAGTTCTTTGTTGTTGTTGTTGTTGTTTATTTTGAGAGACAGAGACAGCAGGGGAGTGGCAGAGATTACTGAGAGAGAGAATCCCAAGCAGGTTCCATGCTCAGCACAGAGCTCACCACGGGGCTCAATCCAGGACCCCGGGATCATGACCTGAGCCCAAATCAAGACGTGGTCGCTCAACCGGCTGACCCAGCCAGGCGCGCCTCAAAACAATTCTTAAAGGTAGTTATTTGTAGGTTTTGGTTTTTGGTTTTAAATGGGATTTAGAATGCAAGTCATCCAAATTCCCAAAATAGCTAAGTAGAAAGTAGGATCTGAATTTAGATTTATCTCCAGAACCTAGGTTCTTAATTATTATAATATAATACCTCAATGTGCTTTGTTGTATATCCTCTCTCTTACATCTGATGTCTATCCTGTCTCCCTTCTATCTGAAATGAGCAGCAAATAGCTCTGTAGATAACTATGCTTTCCTGTCCCTCTTGAAAGTCATTCTAACTTGCCCCCAAGCTCTTCCATTTTCTCTGTTTTCTGTCTGTGTTTCTACATCCTTCATCTAAATAATTTTGTTCTTTCTTTCTTTTCTTCTCCTGTGTTTTCCTTCTACTCATGGGCTTCCCCTAATGCCAAATTCTTGGAGTTGTACTTGAATTTATACTCTCTTTTTTGACTGACCTTTGTGTACCAGTCTTCAATTCCATGCTAATGACTATGACCTTTGTGTACCAGTCTTCAATTCCATGCTAATGACTATTTTCCTAAATGGATACTTTTGTTTTCGAGTCCTGTTATCACCTCTCACTCAACAATAGCTAACTGAATGTCCTTCCTGGATCCATATGTACCATTTTTATTTTGTAAATCTATTAATTTTTTCCTATAAGATCTAGAGCAAGTAACCCAATTTGATGTGTCTCTATATGCTCTCTTTAAAACAAATAGATAATTTCTGCAGTTTCTACAGGCTCTGGAGTTTGGTGATTCCTTGTTCCAATCCACCAGAGATTTACCTTTAAAATTTTAAAGTCAAAATTTTGAAGTTTCTCGTACTTGGTTCTTTAAGGGTCCATCTCTCTGACTAATTGAGATCATAGTTCTCACTAAAGAAATAGTCTGGTAAATTTTCAGCCTTGATGACTTACATCCTGACCCATCTTATTATATTAAACCTCTATCTTGAACAGCCCATTCCCACTTGGAAATTTCTGTTTTCTTAAAGCCCTCCATTTTGTGAAAAACTACATTTTGCATTTCTGTCTTCAACAGTGATCAATATTGCTACTTATGAACCTCATCTATAAGTCAACTTCTTGAGTACCTATTTTGTATTTTATTTTCATTTCACCCTTCTGGATAATAGTCCCTAAAGCATTGCAAATTTATGCTCTGCCTTAGAGACATCCAACCTGAAGCCAGTATGTTCTTAATGATTTCTTCTTCATCATTCTCCAAATCATTTACATCCTTCATGTTTTTTTTCTTTTTTTTCCTTTTTTCTTTATTTTTTAAATTTTATCTTTTAGTTTTTAAAATTTATATCCAAATTACTTAGCATATAATACAACAATGATTTCATGAGTAGATTCCTAAGTGTCTTACCCATTTAGCCTATCCCCCCTCCCACAACTCCTCCAGTAACCCTCCGTTTGTCTCCATATTTATGAGTCTCTTCTGTTTTGTCCCCCTCCCTGTTTTTATATTATTTTTGTTCCCCTTCCCTTATGTTCATCTGTTTTGTCTCTTAAAGTCCTCATATGAGTGAAGTCATGTGATTTTTGTCTTTCTCTGACTGACTAATTTCACTTAGCATAATACCCTCCAGTTCCATCCACATAGTTGCAAATGGCAAGATTTCATTCTTTTTGATTGCCAAGTAATACTCCATATATATATATATATATATATATATATATATATACACACACACACACACACACACACACACACCACTTCTTCTTTATGCATTCATCTATCGATGGACATTTGGGCTGTTTCCATACTTTGGCTATTGTTAATAGTGCTGCTATAAACATGGGGGTGCATGTGTCCCTTTGAAACAGCATACCTATATCCCGTGGATAAATGCCTAGTAGTGCAATTGATGGGTTGCAGGGTAGTTCTATTTTTAGTTTTCTGAGGAACCTCCATACTGTCTTCCACCAACTTGCATTGCCACCAACAATGCAAAAGAGATCCTCTTTCTCTGCAATCTCGCCAACATCTGTTGTTGCCTGAGTTGTTAATGTTAGCCATTCTGACAGGTGTAAGGTGGTATCTCACTGTGGTTTTGATTTGTATTCCCCTGATGATGGGTGATGTTGAGCATTTTTTCAAGTGTCGGTTGGCCATCTGGATGTCTTCTTTGGAAAAGTGTCTATTCATGTCTTTTGCCCATTTCTTCACTGGATTATTTGTTTTTTGGTTGTTAAGTTTGATAAGTTCTTTATAGATTTTGGATACTAACCCTTTATCTGATATGTCATTTGCAAAAATCTTCTCCCATTCCATCAGTTGCTTTTTAGTTTTGCTGATTGTTTCCTTTGCTGTGCAGAAGCTTTTTATTTTGATGAGGTCCCAGTAGTTCATTTTTGCTTTTGTTTCCCTTGCCTCCAGAGACATGTTGAGTAAGAAGTTGCTATGGCCAAGATCAAAGAGGTTTTTGCCTGCTTTCTCCTTGAGGATTTTGATGGCTTCCTGTCTTACATTGAGGTCTTTCATCCATTTTGAGTTTATTTTTGTGTATGGTGTAAGAAAGTGGTCCAGGTTTATTCTTCTGCATGTCGCTGTCCAGTTTTCCCAGCACCACTTGCTGAAGACACTGTCTTTATTCCATTGGATATTCTTTCCTGCTTTGTCAAAGATTAGTTGGCCATATGTTTGTGGGTCCATTTCTGGGTTCTCTATTCTGTTCCATTGATCTGAATGTCTGTTCTTGTGCCAGTACCATACTGTCTTGATGATTACAGCTTTGTAGTAGAGCTTGAAGTCTGGGATTGTGATGCCTCCTGCTTTGGTTTCTTTTTCAAGATTGCTTTGGCTCTTCGGGGTCTTTTCTGGTTCCATACACATTTTAGGATTATTTGTTCTAGCTCTGTGAAGAATGCTGGTGTTACTTTGATAGGGATTGCATGGAATATGTAGATTGCTTTGGGTAGTATCGACATTTTCACAATATTTGTTCTTCCTGTCCAGGAGCATGGAATCATTTTCCATTACTTTGTGACTTCTTCAATTTCTCTCATCAGCTTTCTACAGTTTTCAGTGTGTAGATTTTTCACCTTTTTGGTTAGATTTATTCCTAGGTATTTTATGGATTTTGGTGCAACTGTAAATGGGATCAATTCCTTGATTTCTCTTTCTGTCGCTTCATTGTTGGTGTATAGGAATGCAACCAATTTCTGTGGGTTGGTTTTATATCCTGCAACTTTGCTGAATTCATGAATCAATTGTAGTAGTTTTTTGGTGGAATCTTTTGGGTTTTCCATATAGAGTATCATGTCATCTGCGAAGAGTGAAAGTTTGACCTCCTCCTGGCTGATTTGGATGTGTTTTATTTCTTTGTGTTGTCTGATTGCAGAGGCTAAGACTTCCAATGCTATGTTGAATACCAGTGGTGAGAGTGGACATCCCTGTCTTGTTTCTGACCTTAGGGGTAAAGCTGTCAGTTTTTCCCCATTGAGGATGATATTAGTGTTTGGTTGTTCATATATGGCTTTTATGATCTCGAGGTATGCTCCTTCTATCCCTACTTTCTTGAGGTCTTTTGTCAAGAAAGGATACTGTATTTTGTCAAATGCTTTCTCTGTGTCTATTGAGAGGATCATATGGTTCTTGTCCTTTCTTTTACTGATGTGATGAATCATGTTAATTGTTTTGCAGATATTGAACCAGCCCTGCATCCCAGGTATAAATCCCACTTGGTCGTGGTGAATAATTTTTTAATGTATTGTTGGATCGGGTTGGCTAATATCTTGTTGAGGATTTTTGCATCCATGTTCATCAAGGAAATTGGTCTATAGTTCTCCTTTTTAGTGGGGTCTCTGTCTGGTTTTGGAATCAAGGTAATGCTGGCTTCATAGAAAGAGTTTGGAAGTTTTCCTTCCATTTCTATTTTTTGGAACAGTTTCAAGAGAATAGGTGTTACCTCTTCCTTAACTGTTTGGTAGAATTCTCTTGGAAAGCCATCTGGCCCTGGACTCTTGTTTTTTGGCAGATTTTTGATTACTAATTCCATTTCCTTACTGGTCATGGGTCTGTTCAAATTTTCTATTTCTTCCTGTTTCAGTTTTGGTAGTGTATATGTTTCTAAGAATTTGTCCATTTCTTCCAGATTACCCATTTTATTGGCATATAATTGCTCATAATATTCTCTTATTATTGTTTTTGTTTCTGTTGTGTTGGTTGTGATCTCTCCTCTTGTATTCTTGCTTTTATTTATTTGGGTCCTTTTCTTTTTCTTTTTATCAAACTGGCTAGTGGTTTATCAATTTTGTTCATTCTTTCAAAGAACCAGCTTCTGGTTTCATTAATCTGTTCTACTGGGTTTTTTTTTTGGTTTCGATAGCATTAATTTCTGCTCTAATCTTTATTATCTCCTGTCTTCTGCTGGCTTTGGGTTTTATTTGCTGTTCTTTTTCCAGCTCCTTAAGGTGTAAGGTTAGGTTGTGTATCTGAGATCTTTCTTCCTTCTTTAGGAAGGCCTGGATTGCTATATATTTTCCTCTTATGACCACCTTTGCTGCATCCCAGAGGTTTTGGGTTGTGGTGTTATCATTTTCATTGACTTCCATGTACTTTTTAGTTTCCTTTTTAACTGCTTGGTTAGCCCATTCATTCTTTAGTAGGATGTTCTTCAGTTTCCAAGTATTTGTTACCTTTCCAAATTTTCTCTTGTGGTTGATTATGAATTTCATAGCATTGTGGTCTACAAATATGCATGGTATGATCTCGATCTTTTTGTGCTTACTTGGGGCTGATTTGTGTCCCAGTGTATGGTCTATTCTGGAGAATGTTCCATGTGCACTGGAGAAGAATTTATATTCTGCTCCTTTAGGATGGAATGTTTTCAATATATCTGTTAAGTCCATCTGGTCCAGTGTATCATTCAAAACCATTGTTTCCTGGCTGATTTTTTGAGTAGATGATCTGTCCATTGCTGTGAGTGGGGTGTTGATGTCTCCTACTATTATGGTATTACTATCGATGAGTTTCTTTATGTTTGTGATTAATTGATGTATATATTTGGGTGCTCCACATTTGGCACATAAATGTTTATAATTGTTAGGTCTTCTTGGTGGATAGACCCCTTGATTATGATATAATGCCTTTCTGCATCTCTTGATACAGTCTTTATTTTAAAGTCTAGATTGCATGATATAAGTATGGCTACTCCGGCTTTCTTTTGTTGACCATTAGCATGATAGATGGTTCTCAATCTCCTTTTTTTTTCAATCTGAAGGTGTTTTTAGGTCTAAAGTGGGTCTCTTGTAAACAGCATATAGATGGATCTTGTTTTCTTATCCATTCTGTTACCCTAAGTCTTTAGATTGGAGCATTGAGTCCATTGATGTTTAGAGTGAGTACTGAAAGATATGAATTTGTTGCCATTATGATGCTTGTAGAGTTGGAATTTCTGGTGGTGTTCTCTGGTCCTTTCTAATCTTTGTTGCTTTTGGTATTCATTTATATATATATATATATATATATATATATATATATATATATATTTTTTTTTTTTTTTTCATCCTTTCTCTCCTCAGAGAGTCCCCCTTAAAATTTCTTGCAGGGCTGGTTTAGTGGTCACAAACTCCTTTAATTTTTGTTTGTCTGGGAAACATTTTTATCTCTCCTATTTTGAACGACAGCCTTGCTGGATAAAGAATTCTTGGCTGCATATTTTTCTGATTCAGCACACTGAATATATCCTGCCACTTCTTTCTGGCATGCCAAGTTTCTGTGGATAAGTCTGCTGCAAACCTGATCTATCTTCCCTCATAGGTTAGGGACTTTTTTTCCCTTGCTGCCTTCATGATTCTCTCCTTGCCTGAGTATTTTGCGAATTTGACTCTGATATGCTTTGTCGATGGTCAGTTTTTGTTGAATCTAACGGGGATGCTCTGTGCTTCCTGGATTTTGATGTCTGTGTCTTTCCCCAGGTTAGGAAAGTTTTCCATTACGATTTGCTCACATAACCCTTCCTTTTTAATGAGTCACTGATTTCTCTAATTCTTAAATAGTGCTCTTTTGCCTTAATCTCCCTCTTTTTTTCTGCTTCATTGTTATCTATAAGTTTGTTCTCTATATCGCTGATTCTGTTCTGCCTCATCCATCCTTGATGCTGCTGCATCCATCCACGATTGCAGCTCAGTTATGGCATTTTTTATTTAATTCTGGCTATTTTTTACTTCTTTTATCTCTGCAGAAAGGGATTCTAATCTATTTTTGACTCCAGCTAGTATTATTATCGTGATTCTAAGTTCTGGTTCAGACATCTTGCTTGTATCTGTGTTGGTTAAATCCCTGGCTGTCTTTTCTTCGTGCTCTTTCTTTTGGGGTGAATTCCTTCGTTTTGTCATTTTGAAGGGAGAAAAAGAATTAATGAGGTAGAAATAATGAAATTAAAAAAATTAGAGTTAAAAAAATTAAAATTAAAAATTACACAGACACACACACACAAATCGAATAAATGATGCTAGATCCTAGGTGTGTTTTGGTCTGGGTGTTGAAAGTGGTTTGACGGATTAGAGGGAAAAAAGGGGGGGAGGAAATTGTTTGAGAATTTGAAAAAATGAATACACTGAAGTAGACTAAAGTACCCTGATGGGGGTAAAATAGAATTTGAAAAAATGTACACAAAAGTAAAGAATATAGTAGAAAAAAATAAAAATATTTTAATAAAAGTTAAAAATAAATGATTTTTTTCTTTTTATGTATTTAAGAAAAAAGAAAAGAAACGAAAAAGAGAATAAAGATTTTTTGAAAAGGTAAGAGATTAAAAAAAAAGAAAAAAAGGAAATCGTTTGAAAATTTGAAAAAGTGAATACATGGTGATAGACTAAAATAAAATGATGGAAGTAAAATAGAATTTGAAAAAATTACCTAAAAGCAAAAATATAGTACAAAATTAAATAAAAATATTTTAATAGAAATTGAAAGTAAAAATGAAGTTTTTCTCTTTCTGCATTCAAGAAAAAGAAATGAAAAAGTGAAAAAAAGAAAAAGAAAGAAAAAGAAGGAAATTGTTTGAAAATTTGAAAAGGTGAATACACTGAAGTAGACTAAAATAAAATGATGGAAGTAAAATAGAATTTGAAAACTTTTACACAAAAGTAAACAATATAGTGATAAAAATTAAAGAAAATATTTTTAATAAAAATGAATTTTTCTCTCTCTGTATTCAAGAAAAAGAAAAGAAGTGTAAAAGAGAAAAAGAAAAAAAAAAGAAAGATAATTGAATAGATGAACCTGCCAGCAGATTGAAGTAGGACTGAAATTACTTAGTTTTCCCCTAGAGGTCTGTCTGTGTAGCACTTTATAGTCCATAAACTAAGCTGGCGGTGAGACTTGTGTTCTTGAAGAGCAAAGTTGGCCCAGTTGGTCAGGTCTCAGTGTAACAGCTCTGCTCTCCACTAGGTGGCGTTGCTAGCCTACTGGGGTGGATTGTTGTGGTGCTTCTAGTTGTGTATGTACATGCAAGGGAGTGGTGAAAATGGTGCCACCCAGCTACCCACTGTTCTCCCTGATCAGCAATTGCGCACCTGTCCTCTGTCTTTTGCTCTCGTCCACTCCCCACTTTTTCACTTTCTGCGACCAGGCCCCAGGCAGTACCTCTCTCCCGAGTTTTGTGTCAGATGCGGCTATTTTCCCCGGCCCCTTACTTCTGAAGGACTACAGCTTTGACCCCTTCCACCCCTCTGCGGAAGGGTCTCACCGAGCAATGGCTGAATACCGGCTGCACCCAGGAACGCCCCAGAATAAGTTCACAAGATAGTATAGCAGCAGCTTTTCAGGGATTATGGAAAATCACAACACATATCTGGAACCAGGCTTCACCCTTAACAGCCTTGCCCCAGCATCAGCGAATGTGGCCGCCTTCCGGGGTCTGCTGGGACCAGGTGACTTCAACAGTCTCTACCAAATGTCCTTTTTGCAGTGGAGCCACTTTTCCCTGTGTGGCCTAAGAACCTCCTGGACCCCACTCTGTTCCTGGGGATTCACCTTTCCCACCAGAACACTGCCAGGTATTGAGCTGCAGAGTTGCCGACTTTGCGCTCCCCTTGTTTACAGTCTTAATGAAATTTAAACCCTCTCCTTTCTCCTTTCTCCTTTCTCCTTTCTCCTTTCTCTTCTCCCTTTTCAGTTTAGTCCCTGTGGCTGTTTCCAATTTTCCACTTTCTCTCCAGCTCCTATTGGGGAGGGGTGCTTTTCCCGTATTCTCTACCCCTGTCTCTGTCCTCTCTCCACCCGCAAAAGCACCTCCCTTCCTGCGGCTTCTCACTTCCCATGTTCCCCTCTCTGCACTGCGTACCTGCTGAATTCTGTGGTTCGGTTTGTGCAGATTGTTGTGTTAGTCCTCCAATCAGTTTTCTAGGTGTGTAGGATGGTTTAGTGTTGGTCTGACTGTAATTCGTGGATGTGAGACACATAAAAAACTTCCATGCTGTTCCACCATCTTGGCTCCTCCCTACATCCTTCATGTGTAAAAAATTCTTTATAGATACCTACAAAATTAAATTGTCAAAGTTCTCTCCCTTCTAATCCTTCTGAACTGTACATTTAAATAGCTTTTAATAAAATGTTTATTTATTTTGAGAGAGAGAAAGAACGAGCAGGGGAGGGGCAGAGAGAGAGGGAGAGAGAATCCCAAGCAGGCTCCATGCTGTCTGTAAAGAGACTGATGCAGGTCTTGATCTCATGAACCTTGAGATCATGACCTGAGCCAAAATCAAGAGTCAGAAGCCTAGCCAACTGAGGCACCCAGGTGCCCATAAATAGCTCTCTTAAAGTATCAATTTAATTATGACACTTTCCTTCATAATCACCTAACTCTGAATTTTTGCAAATTAAAAGTATGTTTTAAAGCCCTCTATATGTCAGTTGTCCAAATGTATCTGTTTTTACTCTTCAAAACACAGGTAAGCATGTCTGTTTTAGTTAAGTCTATCTTCTCAGTGTTCTCTAAGAAATTTTATAGAACTCTGTGGTAGCACTATGATGCAACACTCAGATGCTTCTTCAAGGAAAAACATTTTGCCCCCATTGTTAGGAGTGCTGTCCTAAAACCACTTCAGCTGTCAGTGCACTCAGGGCTCACATCAGCTGCAAATCTTCCCTGCCCAAGGTAGCAGCCTTGCTTCAATAGCCCATTTCCAATGACCAGTTACAGAGGAAGTATAGAGTAGTACCAGCCACTTTTTAAATATCTTGATTAAGATATTCTACACATCAAAAAATAGGCTTACTAAAGGTGTAAACTTCAACTATTTTTGCAAACGTATAGTTATGCAACCATCACCACCATTCAGTTTAGAACATTTACATACCTCAGAAAGAACCCTTTTGTGGAATTAGAGTCAATCCTCACTCCTACTGTAAGTCCCGAGCAACCATTAATCATCTTTCTCTCTTTGTATATTTGCTTTTTCTGGAAATCTCTTATAAATGTAATCCTATAAATGAAGTATTCAGCTGTCCTTATCTTAATCCATTCTCTTCAACACAGCCAGAGTTGTATTTCTAAAGCACTTATCATTATATCTCCATGATTATACCTTTTTTTAAAGTTTATTTATTTATTCTGAGTGGGGGGAGGGCAGAGAGAGAGGGAGAGAGAATCCCAAGTAGGCTCAGTACTGTCAGTGCAGAGCCTGATGCAGGGCTCGATCTCACAAACCATGAGATCATGACCTGAACTGAAACCAAGAGTCAGACGCTTAATCCACTGAGCCACACGGGTGCCCCTGATTATACCTTTTAATGCATCTTCTTTTCTAGATAGTCTAAAATCTGTTTTACATATAACGTGGGAGCCTTTTCATTATCTGACTAGAACTAACACGCTCATTCCATTTCCAATTACGCTATTACATTTCAGGCAAGTTTGTGACATCATATCTACTTCTTATCTTCCAAAATTCTCAAATATCTCTTCATCTAGGTATTCTTCTCTGACTCAACATGATATTAAGTTCTTTTTATTTGGTACACAATTATTTTTAATTCTTACTTAGACCACACTGTGTTTCAATTATTATTTGAATATGTCTTTCTTCTACACAGTGAACTTTTTGAGAACAGGGGCCAGGACTTCTGCAAATTTTTACTTTTGATATAGCAAATCTCCTGATCCACAATAGGTACTAGATGAACATTTTCTAAATGAATGAGTAAAAATTTAAATTAGTATATTGATGAGCTTGGGGTACAAGGAAAAAGGAATAAGTTGTTCCTGAGAATTGATTATCTGCATTTAAGTCAATGCACTTGATCCTGAAACTTATAATAATTAATAGAGAACAACACATGTGATAGTTTCAGAACTGCTGTGTACTTTCTGTCTGTCTGACAAGTAATTTGGTTTTCATAATGGATAAATTGTGGATAATATTTTCCTTTGACTGGGGTCTTGAAATTTTTCTAACAGGGCAGAATCAAACTACAGCCAACTTATGGTGAGGAGCTCTTCAAACCATTACTGAAATTGCCATTAAGATACACCTGCTGCACAAGGTATTTAAAAGAATGTCAAAAACTATGCTTCTCAGTTACAGAAAACAGGCTTATCGCCTTTAGAAACCGTTGAGGGTATTCAAATTCTCTCCCTGTCAGTTTCTTTTAATGCTTATTTATTTTGAGAAAGAGAGAGAGAATTCCATGCTGGGCAAGGATGAGGGGCTCAATCTCATGACCCTAGGATTATAACCTGAGCCAAAATCAAGAGTTGGATGCTTAACTACCTGAGCTACCCACATGCCTCTCTCCCTGTCACTTGTAGGCAGAAGAATTATTTTCACATCAGCTGCCTTATCCTGGCTACATGGACAGAACCAACACACTGAAGACCAAGTTTAATTCATTCATCCCCAAGAGGAACATAAAGACTATCTGTTGTGATACTAAATTCAAAAGTATACTCCAATCAAAAATAGTTTTGCTTTATCTTTTATGCATACATACAACACCATAATATATATTCAACAAAGATGTATTACTGTTTCTGTCGTATCCAAGGATATAAAACACATAGCTATTCCAGTGATGGCGCCTTTCAGTTCTTTCTGTAAAGCTTGTTTGTACATGTATGTTTTCATGGACAGACTGCAAGTTAAAAAGCTTATATTCTGTCATTTTCAGTGTCAAATGCATCCAATATCAAACATATCAAGGCTGATCACATCATTATAAATTGCTGATAAGGCTTCTTGTTACCCTTCTATCACCACTGTCACAAATTACCACAAACTTAGTGGCTTATAACATCCATTTATTATCTCCCAGTTTCATGCTGAGATGTCTAAGCACAAGGAGACTCAGTCGGATCTACTGTGTAGAGCTTCACAAGGTCTAAATCAAAATGCTGGCTGAGCTGGCCTCTTATCTAGAAGCTCTGGGGAAGACTCTGCTTCCATAGACCATCAGGTCATTGGAAGAATTCAGTTCCTTGTCATTTTAATTCATTTTTAAACGAACTAGAGCATGTTAAATCCCTGTTCTTAAAATCTCTGACGTCGTCTTCTGCTACCAGCCAGAGAAAAATCTTGTAAGGACTCATGTGATTATATTAGGTCCATTTGGATAATCCAGGATAATCTTACAATATTACAGTCAAGTAATTGATACTTTTACTTAGATCTTCAAGATCCCTTTCACTCTGTATTTGCAGGAGTAACACCAGAGGATCAAGATTATGGGGGTAAAATTCTTCCTCCTACTGGCTCTTAACTGGAAATGATGTAAGAAATTAATTGCACATGAAGTTCTTTCATTATTTTAAAAGTCATTGCCCCAGTAGCCTGTTGATACCAACCATAAAGACAAATGAGGCTTATATTTACTGTGATTACTTCTGGGCACATGTCTTCACCTTCTAACCTCCAGCAAGACATCTGTAATCCAATAAAGAATGCAAATGGGGATATTGGACTTGGTATTGACAGTTTACATGTGCTTGTTTAGGATATCATCAATAACCTCTGTTGAATCATTGGGTTTTAGAAGTGATTATTCCCGCTTGCTAATGACTCCATGCAATATTTTTTGTAAGTGAGTTTTGAAAAGCTTTGCCTTTGCACTGGTAGCAAAATATAGTGAGAGCTCTAAAATTTTCTCTCCATCTAAGGATATTTGAATTTATGCATAGCATCCATAACAGATAGTATGTGCTTTGCTTAAGTGAAAGTGGCAAAACCAACAGAATTTGATTTCAAGATGAAATAGGAAATAATTGTTACAACCTGGGTTTAATTTAGATTGCCTTTTAGCATCCTAAAGATCTTTTCATATATACCACATTAAAACTGAAGTAAATGAAGCCTATACAAGTGCTAGTTTTATTTTTCCTCAAAGAAGTATTCCTACCTTCACCTTATATATTTTCTATCAAAGGCACTAGATGAAGTTTATCTCTTTGTTTCTTGAAATCAGAAGTGTTACCTCAGATTATTTAATATATATTAGGTGTATGTACAGTGTTCTTAGGGTAGATGAGTGTTTCCAACAGAATATTTTCAATACCTTTTACTGTACTAAATAAAGGAAAATTTTGACTCAGAGAGTGGAAGAATTTGACTGAAGCCAAAACCTGATGCCTTCTGACTCAGCTTTGCCTCTAGATTTGGGGGTTAGAAAGTCTGCAGGATTTGGCCATTGGGAGGCAATTAGAAGGTGAATTTAAAGAACAGATAAGCAGTAGAGATGTAAGTCACTCTGAGGGCAGGAGGTTTCACCTAAGTGGATTTTGGAGAAATGGAACTAAGTCATCTCTTATAAGTTTAGCAGCCATGAAACAAGAGGTCATGTGACAGGATGAGGAGGGAAGGAAGGACACGGGAAGGTGTCTTGTTCTGTTTTTCTTCTCTGATAAGGATCATCTGAAAATGTTTGCAGCCATAGAACAAGCAACAGAGAGAAGGATATAGAGGAAGTTGAAGCAAAGTCAGAGAAGATATAGAAGAGAATAAAATCAGGAAACTTCAGTGAAGAAATTTTCTGTAGAAAAGAGACAGAATACTTGTCATTTCAAAGCAGAGGAGGGTCCATTTGATAGTTTGCACTGCATGAACTTTATCACTTAGGTGAAGCTAGGAGGTAAGAGAATGTATGGAAACTGAGTCTTTTGCACTTCATAGATGCCACCGAGGGATGACAACACCCATATATATGTAGAAGATGAATTAGTGCATTAGTTACAAGTTCAGGTACTATAGTCAGACTGCATATAAATCCTGGTTCTTACCATTTCAGTTATTGACATAAATTTCACACATCATAAAATCAACCCATTAGAAGTGTGCAGTTCCGTGTTTTTAGTATATTTACAGAACTGTGTGCAACCATCACCACAACCTAATTTTAAACATGGCATCCCAGAAAAGATCCCATTAACAGTCATTAGCCTTTCCCTCCTCTTCTCCCACAGCTGGGTCCCAACCCCTGGCAAGCACTGACCTACTTTGAGTTGTTACAGCTTTTTCTATTCATGGCTGTCTACATGAAAGCAGTCATGCACTACACAGTCTTTTGTGGAGGCTTCTTTCACATACTGTAGTGGATTCAAGGTTTACCACCTTGTAGCATGTATCAGAACTTCATTCCTTTTTATTTCTGTATCATATTCCATTTTATGGATGTACTATATTTTGTTTATCCATTCATCAGTTGATAGACTTTTAGATTATTTCCAATTTTGGCTTTTATAAATAATGCTGCTATGAACATTTCCTGTAAGTTTTGTATGGACATGTTTCATTTCTCTTGGATGTATACTTAGGAATGAATTGCAGAGTCATGTGGTAATTATAGGTTTTCCAAAAAGGTTTATCATTTACCCTTTGTTTTATTTTTATTTTTTTAACGTTCATTTATTTTTGAGAGAGAGAGACAGAGACAGTGTGTGAGCAAGAGAGGAGCAGAGAGAGAGGGAGACGCAGACTCCAAAGCAGGCTCCAGGCTCCGAGCTGTCAGCCCAGAGCCCAATGTGGGGCTGGAACTCATGGATTGTGAGATCATGACCTGAACCTAAGTCGGACACTTGACTGACTGAGCCACCCAGGCGCCCCATCATTTACTCTAGTATATTATTTAACATCACTGAGATTCAGACTCCTGATCTTAAACTGGATGCGGTAATTGTACCTATTTCCTAGGATTTGAGGGAGGATTAGATTATATAAGTAATATAAAACTTGGCACATAAAAAGTGAGTAGGAGAGTACTTTTATTTTTACAACATGACTGGGTACAGTAACAACAAAAAGTTTTCTGGTGTCTATGGTGTGTGTGTGTGTGTGTGTGTGTGTGTGTGTGTGTATGTGTGAAAGAGAGAAAGAGAGAGAGACAGAGAGACAGAGAGAGAGAGAGACAGAGAGAGAGGGAGAGGGAGAGAGAGAGAGATTAACTGTAATTTGCTAGAAGGCAGTTTCAGTGTGGTCCTTGCACATGTTTTCTAGTTATGTCCCTGTTAGATCCCTGTAAGCATTTTTAAAATTTCCTTTTAGAATTTCTTACTGTTCCAAATATCTCTCACTTTTGAATTAGTCATTATTGCCTCACCTATTCACTCCCATCTTTGTCTATCCATCTAGAACTAACTCTGAACCATCATAAACCATCCATCAACCCTCTGAGCCCCTGGTAACCATCCACTTTTATCTGGGAGACTTTGGTCTCAACTTGGCACTGTCTCCCTTCATTTTACTTTTTTTCTGAGCATTGACATATCCAGGTCTATACTAAGATTATTTTAGCAAACAATCCACATTCCTGTCCTTAGCTATCCCAGACCACTCCCAGTAAGTGGATGTGGGAAAGAAGATAATGCCTCAACTTTCAACATGACTAAGAAGGGGGGGGGGGGGTAAAAACAAAACAAATAAACCAGTTGTATTAAAGACCTAAAAGCAGATTAAAATTACTGAGTTATTTATCTATTTGCCTTCCATTTTCTCAATATAAAGTATTTCACATGGGTAGAAGAGCTTGAGTCATTGTAGAGCTAATATGTCTCCCTGGAGGTTATTATATTTTGACTTTTGGCATTTTCTGGATTATGCTATTTTTGTGTTTTAGCTCTTCAGGGTATTTATACCACTTCCGAATTCTATTCAAACTCCTTAACCCAATGCAGGATGGCCTTTTGTGGTCTCTCCCCACCCCGTGTACCTCTGTCTACCTAGTTCAGACACACAGCCACAATTCAGCCGAAACAGAGAACTTCCAGCTCCCCCTGAGCCCTGTGCAATATTCTCTTCCTCTCTGAATCTTATCACATCCTGCAATCTCTCTCAGGAACACTCTTTCTGGGGCTTAAACATTGTCTTGACAGGGGCACTCTGAGTAAGGAGAAAATAAACTCTTGTAGCACTTTAATTCAGATTCAGATTTGGGAAGGGCATTAGAAAGAAGTGATAAATCAAGTACAAAGTAAAGACATAAGGACATGTCCTACAGGTTATGGCAAGGGATCCTTATTAGCATGTTCACTTTTTTCTTTTTTTTTTTTTCTTTCTTTTTTTTTTTTAATCTTGGCCTGTTTAGCCAACGCCCAGGAGTTCTCTTTTTCTCCAGTGACTTACTCAGTGTCCACTCTTACTCGGTGTCCTCTCCATACACCGTTTCCTCCCTGCTACACACAGGAAACAAAGTGATTGCTTGCCGCACTTAAATTCTCTCTGTTGGCTCCCAGGAGGAACATAAACCCCCTGGTGTGACCACTCCGCTCTCAATGATCTGGTTCCTGGGTCAACCCCCAGCCTCATTTTTCACCATGTTTTATGTGCACACGCAATTTTAGTCATCATGAATCCAACTTGTTCTCTCCTGACTCGTGATTTTGTGCCTTTCCACATTCTTCTTTCTGGAATTGTGCCATGTGGCATCCTAAGCACTAGAGACTTGCAGTAAGTAAAGTCCTGTTCTTTTGCTACCTGAATCAATTCCAAATCTCACCCCATCTGCTCATATTGTGTCTCTATATTGTAGCATTTACTGCCTTTTTCACTCTATATTGTTTGTCTTCTGCTCTACATGAGACTTCCTTGAGTATGAGGATTTTATGTCTTTTATAGTTGTACATTCAGGACTTTATGTAGAGAGTGTGGGACATAATAAATACTCAACAAAGGATTGCTAAGCCACAGTGAATTAGGACTGAGGATTCCAGGACTCCCAGCATCAATACTGACTCAATCTAGCTTGGGCTGATGCTTGACTAGATTAACTAAGTAGGTATCCAAGCCATACAGGACCCCTAGAATGAGGTTAACAAGGCCCCACGGGTCTCAGCAAAGGGAGTCATGCAGTGAGATAGTCAGCACTGCTAATTAGGATGTATGCAATGTTTACTCCATCTTCTCGTCGTGTTTGCTTCTGTGAGCATATTTCCTCGCAGAATGGAAGGGGTGGGATTAGACGCTCCCTTGGGTCTCTTTCATCTTTACTACCCTGTTGATGAAATCAATTGGAAAAGAAATCGTTGCATTGTTTTGAAACTGTAAAAGCAACTACCATAGTGAAAAGAGGAACTGTATGCTTGGGACAGATCCAGAAACACTGAGAAATCCATCCATTTTTTTTATTATTAAATTGTTTTTAATGTTTATTTATTTGAGAGAGAGAGAGAGAGAGAGGGAGAGAGGCAGAGGAGCAGAGAGAGAGAGAGGGACACACAGAATCTGAAGCAGGTTCCAGGCTCTGAGCTGTCAGCATAGAGCCTGATGCTGGGCTGGAGCCCATGGACCGTGAGATCGTGACCTGAGCTGAAGTCATACACTCAACCTACTGAGCCACCCAGGCACCTCAATCCATCCATTTTTTATGTCAATTTGATAGAGTTGTTCAAACACATCTCCTCCTTACTGTTTAGTATTCACTGACCACTATGGGCATGAAATCATGATTTTTTTGACTCTAGAGTTTGAAGCCACTTCTGTTTTAAGTTGTTCTTAGATAAAAATAAGGTAAATAACTTACAGACTTTTAAAAAAGCAATGCATTATTAATTACTCTTTGCATGGATTAACTATGGAGAATTTTTTGTTTACTTGATAAACTTTATTTAATATATTCTTAAAGATTTCTTACCCTGACATGTGTTCTCCCCACTCACACACCCTGACTGTAATTAAAGGACAAAAAGTGGCTTTAGAGTCATGGGAATTTAGAGGAGCTAAGGAAAGTAGAGAGCATTGAACTAAGCCCCCAGTCAAAGAAAATTCCCTGTGTACAGAAACATTTACCACTGTCAGTCTGGTTATCTCAGAAGTTAGGAGATCGTGACCATATAGCATACCAATTCATTTTTGTTCAACAATCCTAACTACCATAAAGACTTTCTTTGTGGGGTATCACAGTATGCCTTTTTGTACCCCTTGTTTATTGGTCTCAGGATTGTTCCCTTTTTATCCTAGATCTGCCATCATGGGATTAGACATAATGCATTCAATTTGCCTTTCAAATATTTGAAAAAAGTATCTTGTCACATTCTTTTCTTCATTTTTCCCCCTTTATTTCAACAACAATCAATTGAGTGCACAAATGTTTTATAGAGACCCCTCCCTGTCTTGGCTAAAACTTGGGTGGTATGACATAACCCAGGACAACCTCTGTAATTTATATTAACAGTAACTTATTGAAGGACATGGTAGTCATTATAATGCATGCTCCAGGGGATGAGTTTAGGAGTTTGGCGACTTTGCAAGCAGCAGTCATGTGGGGACCAGTCCATCTATTTGGGATGGGTTAATTGCTTAGCAACATTTAAAAACCCTTTTAACTGTGCAGAGGCATATTCTCATCAACTGAACTGGATAACCTCACAACACTTTTATGCTTAACTAGTTGGAAAATAAAACCTGAATATTATGGACAGTGCAAGATATTTTACCTTAGAAATGTTTATCTAAACAGACCACTACAAACTAGTGCAGCCACTCTGGAAAACAGTATGGAAGTTTCTCAAAAAATTAAAAATAGAACTATCCTATGACCCAACGATTGCATTACTAGGTATTTGTTCAGAGGATACAAAAATGCTGTTTCGAAGGGGCACATGTGCCCCAATATTTATAGCACCACTATCAATAATGGCCAAATTTTGGAAAGAACCCAAATGTCTATTGACTGATGAATGGATAAAGAATATGTGGTATATATGCAATATAATACTACTCAATGATGAAAAAATGAAGTCTTGCCACTTACAACAACATGGATAGAACTAGAGGGTATTATGCTAAGTGAAATAAGTCAGAGAAAGACAGATATTATATGGTTTTACTCATATGTGGAATTTGAGAAACACAACACATGAACATAGGGGAAGGGAAGGAAAAAAATGAGATAAAAATAGAGAGGGAGGCAAACCATAAGAGACTCTGAAATACAGAGAACAAACTGAGGGTTACTGGAGGGAAGGTAGGGGGAGATGGGCTAAATGGGTGATGGGCATTGAGGAGGGCACTTTTTGGGATGAACACTGAGTGTTATATGTAAGTGATGGATCACTGGGTTCTATTCCTGAAACCAACACTACACTGTATGTTAATTAACTTGAATTAAAAATAAAACCCAGGGGCACCAGCGTGGCTCAGTTGGTTAAGCAACCGACTTCGGCTCAGGTCATGATCTCATGGTCCGTGGGTTCCAGCCCCACATCAGTCTCTGTGCTGACAGCTCAGAGACTGGAGCTGCTTCAGATTCTGTGTCTCCCTCTCTCTGCCCCTCCTCTGCTCATGCTTCGCTCATGCTCTGTCTCGGTCTGTCTCTCAAAAATAAATACGTGTTAAAATTTTTTAAATAAATAAATAACTAAAATCCAAATATAAAAAAAATAAATCATTACTATGAGAACATCCAAGACAACATAAAGTAACATGTGAAACCAATAGAGTTGACTACTTAGGAATATCCAAGATGATATGAGATTCAAAAGGAATAATAGCAAAAGATGGACGGAATACAAGAAAAAGAGGCGGTATGTGTGAATATTAGAGACAGTTGTTCATGCCTATGTCCTGTATTTCACACATTCAGGTACCATAGCATGTGTCAAGGAAGATATTTTTAAGATCTAGATAGAAGAAGAAACAAAGGAAGGAAGGAAGGAAGGAAGGAAGGAAGGAAGGATAAAGGAAGGAAGGAAGGATAAAGGAAGGAAGAAGCAAGAAAAATGAGTTAGGGGAGACTTGGTGGCTCAGTTGGTTAAGTGTCTGGCTTTGGCTCAGGTCATGATCTCACAGTTCATGAGTTCGAGCCCTGCATTAGGCTCTGTGCTGACAGCTGAGTCTGGTGCCTGCTTCAGATTCTGTGTCTCCTTCTCTCTCTGCCCCTCCCGGCTCACACTCTGTCTCTCTCTCAAAAATAAACATTAAAAAAAATTAAAAATGAGTTAGTCAAAAGGGAGGAAAAAAGCATTTCTCATTATCAAGCTGTTATCTTAGATTTAGTTAAATTGGTGATTCATGAAGGTGAGACAGAAAGTGCATACATGGCAGGGATATCAGGAGAAGAAGAGAACTGTTGTTTATTGAGTATGTGCTATGTGCCAAGTATTATGCCAGGGGCTCTGCATATGCTGTCATTGCTATAATATTAATTATTATGGTAATTACCCTTTATCTGATATGGCAAATGGAAATTTGGGAAAAACAACAACAAAGACCTAAAAGCTAGCTATAATCCCCACCCAATGTTTCCCTTTAAAAGTTCAACCCAGACAGGGTTATATCCTATGCCTTAAATGCTTCCAGGTCATACCGTGTTCTTCCTTTTTAACACTTAACACAATTTTATTCATTAAATACTTGTATAATTTTTGCTAAAAGCTAGTTGCCCCTACTAGACTATTAACTGTATTTAGGTAAAGACTAAAACTAATAAAACAGTTTTATTTTTTATTGTTAATTTTCCAGGACCTAGCACAATATTGAAGCATATTTTAGGTGCCTAATAATGAGATATTGAATAAAGGAATAAATCCATTAATTGATAGCTTTGCTAAGTCGGCTCTGTCTTAATCACATGCACACACGCGCGCGCACACACACACACAAATCATAAACTACAATATTCGATCTACGTAGATTGAAAATACTGTTATTTCTAAATGTGGCAGAATGCCCTGAGTCCCAAACGGAAATTTAAATTTGACTATCTGTGCGTATCTTTTGAATTTGATTTATTTTCTCCTTATTTCTACTTTATTTTTAATGAGCTGATATGCAGATTGCAAATGGATTCTATTTAGGAGAGAGAGGAGAGGAATATGCATATGATCCCCAGGAGAATAGGTGAAGGAAGGAGTAGGAAAATCACAGTACACTGTGGTGGATTTGGAATCAGATAAAGCTAGGTTTCAGCCGTAGCTATCACACTGGACTTAATTCCCCCGAGACTCAGGATCTATACCAGTGAATTGGCCAGAATACCACCAAGCCTATAGCATTGCTTCAAGAATTTTCAGTAATACATGCTAGGTGCTTAGACCAGTATTGACATTCACTAAACACTCAGTAAGTGGTTTGCTGTCACAATTATCATTATGATATTAATAAGTATTAATGGAGAAGGAGCACTTGGGTGGCTCAGTTGTTTAAGCATCGGACTTTGGCCCAGGTAATGATCTTGCGGTTTGTGAGTTCCAGCCCTGCATTGGGCACCACCCTGACAGCGTCGACCCTGCTTGGGATTTTTGCTCTCTCCTCTCTCTCTCTGCCCCTCCTCTGCCTGTGCTTTCTGTCTCTCACAAAATAAATAAATAAACTTTAAAAAAAAGTATTAATGGAGAATAGCATCATAATGGCTTCTGCTCCATAGTGTATCTGTCCCGCTGATCTGAGAGACTTCTTTAAAGTCTGAGATTAGAAATACAGAGCCAGAAGCTCCAAAAAGCAAAAACAAAAACAAAACCCAAAAAACGTTATCTTAAAGTATTCTCTATAATTAGAGGTGCAAGCATTCAACTCTAAGGCCAGGTGACACATTGTGGGGCAATCTTAGAAAGATAATGTGTTCACTTCTGCTTGAAGGCCAATATTGCTCTGGAACCTGAAAGTGTTGGGCCCTTGACAGGGGCAGTTCTTTGATAACAGATGCTGACAGCAAAGACAGTGATACAGAACCGTGGTGAGGATAGCTGATTAAAAGAATGAGCACAGGACAACATCCAGGGCACTTGAGAAACCACCCTGAGAATTCCTACAAAAAGTGGTTTGCAGTAAAGTCAGAGTGCTTATACTATAGGTGGGTAGAAAGGAGCCTTTCAGGTAGTGGACTTCTGCACCATGCATTTAGAGAATAAAGTTAATGCCATCTTGCTTGCATATTTGTTCTGCCAAGGCTTATTAACAGTCTGATTGCATGAAAAAGAAATGTTCCAACTGGAAGAAAGCTAGTCAACACCAGAAAGCAGAAAAGGAAAGCTGAACACGCCAAACCCAGTCAGTGTCCAAGAGGGAGAATACCTTTGCCTAGTGATGCTAGTTATTTGGGCTGAGCCAGAAAGCTTTAGCTAGCATCCTTCCTTCTCTCCCTATCAGCACCATGAGCTCACATGCTGGAGAGGTAAATCTGAGTGCTAGACAGCATGCTGTTCTCAGAATTATTCCTCCCTTCACATAGCTGCTGTTTCAAGGTAGGTTTCTAATGAGCATGCTTGCCTCACATGTGTCTCTATACTTCTATATAGTCAATTCTTTCTGGAAGCAACTCAATCACTCTTGCAAGGAGGGTCCTGAATTGACATGCTGACACTTTGCCACACTTCAATTCAGATTTGTGCAAAGCAGGGGTAGATAGAGCTCAGAGACAGACTACCTGCTACAAAAACATGGACTTTTCACTATTAATTTTATTGAGAATATTTTAGCTCTCCTCTCATTAAAAAGAAAAATAGCTACATGGCAGTTACGCTCACATTTAACCAATACCTATTAGTAACAGATTCCAAAAGCTTTTCCTAAATTTTATAAATTGTTTCATGTCAACTCTAGGTGTTCAAAAAATACATTTCACCCTTCAGCCAACAAGTTAAAATTCATAAGAGCCATATACTTCAGTATGTTTGAAGACACCATGATGTACTAGACAAAGAAAAGGAACAATCTTTGCCTGCTGCCTTTCCTATAATTGCTGTTTGGCCTTTTTTGCAAGGTCAAGTTGCATGCAAAACATTAGAGGCCTCTTGTCATCCTTTATCTGCAAGGATTAGTCACAAAGCCTCTCTTCCAACACTTTCCAACTTCAAAGTCTTTGTTCTAAAGATATATGATACAGTTGAGGTGGGTGGGGAAAGAGATTCGGGGAAGATGACCTAAAAGAGGGATATTCTTTGATGTAACTTTCCATTTTAATCAAACAAGACACGGTGGAGGCCTGACAAGTTATGTCAGTTGACAACACAAATATGAAAAAATGCTTTGTATGGAGAACCAGTTGGACTCTGGCTTTGTCTGCATGCTCTCACATACAAAACATAGTGTGATCTTGTGTGCAAAACAAAATTGTGCCCTTTTTTAGAGGATTAAAACAATCACTGTATAGAAAATGAACTGTCAGATACAAGAGAGAAGATTGAATGGGAATTGAGATGTCAGCTCATAAATATTGTGTGGCAAAAAATCATCTTCTAGTCCCCTAAAAGTAATAATGGCTACCAACTCCTGTAGGGGAAACCAGGCACCTCTTTAAGTCTTTCTGGAATGTTAACAAAGGTCTTCAAGCTATAACCACCCGTCTTCCCCTCCCCCACCCCCCGCCCCTCCTGGCCCAGTTATGTCATTACACTCCACTATAAAGACATTAGGTCTCTGGCTTTTATTCTGATTGATATTGGAAGTCAAAACAAATTTTGAACAGGAGACTCTTTTCAAAGGATATTTGTGTTATTGGTCAAGAACCGTCTTTTTTTTTAGGGGGAGGCGATAAAGGGAGGGTTATCAAGATCAGAAAGGCAAGGAATAAATTTAGTAATGTATTTAAAGTAATTCCAATAAGAGAAAATGGTGGCTTGAACTGGGTGGTAGGGGTAAGGGGTAAGAAATGAATCCTTAATATATCTTAATATATCTTGTACTTAAACTCTGTGGATTTTGTCAATGGATAAGATATGGGAAAAAGTAAAGAAAGGAGTAAGGATGAGTTCTAGGGTAGTTGCCTGAGCCACCAGAACAATAAAGCTCCCATTTACTGAAATAGCCAGAAGGAGCAATTTCTGTGTAGGTGGTGGGATGGGAGAGGGAGGGAGGTTGGTGAACTTTAGGAGTTAGGTGTTAGGCATGTGAAGTTTCACAAGTCTCTCGGATATCCACATGCAGATATTCACCCAATAGTTGAATATATAGAGTCCGCTGTCAGAGAAGATGCCTAGGACCTTTCTTTGATTTTGCCTCCATAGCCAATAGACATTGTCTTGTTGAAACAAAAATTGTTTTTGGATGACGTTGAACAGTCAAGGGAGATTTTACTTAAAGCTATTGTAATAGGTGAGAGAAACCAGAACTGAACTCTACTGGACCAAAAGGCTGGAGAGTTTTTAAGAGCTGGGGTGGGGACGGGGAACTCTAAGGCCATTTGCCGTGTTTGTTGATTGGCTAATGGAAAAGTAAACTTTCTTTTATCTTCATGACAGGAGGCAGTTTTACAACTTAGAGCAAGGCACCCACCAAAGTTAGGCTCCTACCCTCCCACAGAGGATTTTTAAAAGGTTTACATCTCAAAGGAGAAGAGAAAGAGTTTATAATAACAAGTTTTCTAAAGTAAATGTTCTAAGAAAAGAGAGGGGAAGGGCTTCTGTGGTTAGGCTACCTGGATTCTGGAAGGGTAGGTTGGTGAGAGGGAGATCAGGGGCCTAGAGGCAGGAAGAACCTGTTTCAATTAGTCAAACTGAAGAAAATATAAAGGTTCTTTTGGTCAATCTTCGATAGGGTGCCCATACAATTCATTGCTTAAGTCAATATAGTCTGAGAGTGGAATTATTATCCATTAATAATAGGTAGGGCAGGGCTGGCCCCATCAAACTTCAATGAGTTGTTATTCTACCTCAACATTCCTTATGCCATTTTCATTCAACTTAGAGGAGAAGATGTCATAAGATATAATATATCTGTGAAGATAAAACTTACCTTAAAAATACTATCTGACCAAATGACCATGAAAAAATGTACTGACACCAAAGCTTTCTGAAAGATCAATTATGGAGATGATTTGGTTTGATTCCTTCTTCGAGATCCAGCCCAGATATTGCTTTCTGTCTTCAGAGGTCTCTAGGTGTTTCTCAAAAATAGGAGTCTGCATTTTTCTGTTTACTTCTCTCTCCCCACAGCAAAACTTAAAACACAGTGAGGACTTCCTCTTTAATCACTGTTACTTCAAAACCTAACAGTGTGCCTAGTACATAATAGATGGTCAACAAATATAGGTTGATTGAATTAGTGGAGAGAGTCAAAAAGGGAGTCAAAGTTGGCACCAACATGCTAAGCCTCAAAGACTGCAGAAACAGTTGTAAAATAAATAGAAATGGAAATGACAGAAGGCATGGAGCCTGCTGTTTTATTCCATATGGGATTCAGATTATAGTATACAAGCTGGGAAGAAGAAAGACTAATATATTTACCTAATGGTATCCATAATGCTATTTGTTGCATTACATTCTATATTTTCTTCCTGTGGAATGTGTTTGTTTCCCATTAGTGCTTCATGAATTAACCATAACTGCCACCAATGTAATTAAAATATTGATTGCCAAAAGGAAGTGAAGATTCAGCATTAATTCATTCAGCAAAAACTTATTGAGTCCTATTATATGTCATTCCTTGCAATAGGCTCCAGGAATATATATACTAGCAAGTAATTATCTTGGCTGCACCAACTTAGGGGTAGAATTGCATTATAAAATAGTACAAAACATCATTTTATGGCTTCAAACTCACCAAATATATTACAAATTATCTTCTCTGGCTAACCCTGGTTCCAAGCAGTAAGTACCGTCTGGTATATTTCACAAGTGGCATTTGCGTGGAGGTATGTAGTTGCCAAATGAGGTGTGGGTGGATTGTTGCAGGTGTAGACAGGCTGGGGAAGAGGGTAGTACCTAGAGATCAGGCTGAAAAATGAAGTTGAGACAAGATTGTCCAGTGTTTTGAACACCATGCTTGCATTTGGGCTTTATCGTGTTGCAGTGAAAATGTGATTAAAGTCTTTGTATGATTAGATTTGTAGTTTTGAAGAAATTGAGAAAGGCTTCTCCAGTGGCAGTGAGGAGGATGGGGTGCCTGGTCTGGTGGCTGCCATAATCGTACAAGCAAGAGATGATGAGAGCTGATCTAGAGCAGTGACAGTGGGAAGTGAGAAGCAAAAGAGTTAGGTGGACATTTCTGGAGTAGATCTATCCAACCTAGGTACCTATTGAATGTTAGGCATGAAGAAGAGGAAACTGTCAATGATGCCTGCCATTCGTTATGATTCCTTGCAATAGTTCCCTTATATTGATACCGAGCCCCAGCACAATCTGGCCTCTACCTACCTCCCTGACCTCACCTCATCTTCTTACCTTTTCTTATTCCCTCCAGCCGTACTGACCTTCTTACTCTTGGAATAGAGCAGACAAGCTTCCATTTGAGAGCATTTGTATTTCTCTTCCCTTTCCCTGGAGTACTTTTCTCCCTGCTATATCTCTGTGGCTGAGGTCCTCAAATCCTTCATGTCTTACTTTCTGAGTAAGGATCCCACTTATCACATATCTAAAATTACACACACACACACACACACACACACACCCCTACCTACCTTGGCACTGCTTATCTGGTTGCCTATATTATTCTTTTCTGAGCTATTTTTTAAATATAATTTATTGTCAAATTGGCTAACATACAGTGTGTAAAGTGTGCTCTTGGTTTTGGGGGTAGATTTCTGTGGTTCATTGCTTATATACGACACCCAGTGCTCATCCCAGCAAGTGCCCTCCTCAAAGCCCATCACCCATTTCCCCCTCTCCCCGACCCTCCCATCCACCCTCAATTTGTTCTTTGTATTTAAGAGTCTCATGTGGTTTGCCTCCCTCTATCTCTGTTCATACTTATTTTTCCCCTTCCCTTCCCCCATGGTCTTCTGTTAAGCTTCTCAAGATCCACATATGAGTGAAAACATAGGATATCTGTCCGTCTCTGACTGACTTACTTCACTCAGCGTAATACCTTCTAGCTCCACCCATGTTGCTGCAAATGGCAGGATTTCATTGTTTCTATTGCCAAGTAGTATTCCAATGCAACTTGAGCTACTATATGTTTTGCTAATTCATTTTTGCCTCCTTTTAAAAATTTTTAAAACTTTTATTTATTTTTGAGAGAGAGCATGAGCAGGGGACTGGCAGAGATAGAGAGAGACAGAACCCAAAGCAAGCTCCAGGCACTGAACTGTCAGCACAGAGCCTGACAGGAGGGTTCGAACTCACAAGCTGCAAGATCATGACCTGGGCCGAAGTCAGGCACTTAACCTACTGAGCCACCCAGGCGCCCCCATTGCCTCCCTTTTTTTCCCTTCTCAACACTAATGCAATCTTGTTAAGACAGGATTTCTGTTTGTTTTGTTCATGGCTGTCACCCTAGTGACTATGAGATGGCCTTTAGATGCTAATTAGTAAGTCATTTAATAAATTAATTTCTAGATAAGCTGAGTCGGTGGATGTTGGCCCCAGTTTCTAAATGCTATCTTCTTAAATTTCAGATGATCTCTGCCCCTTATTTTTTTTTGTATTACATCTGTAACACAAAAAAACTTACACAACCATTCACACATACATAGACACACTCAGTCTTACATGTACACAGACACATGCACACCCATGCACATCCACACACAAAAAACTTCCTACTTCATGAGATTATCTCTTGGGACTGGATATGGATTTTGGTCTATGGCATTGATGTTGTATTAAGCATTTGCCTAATGCCAAACTTACAACAGATACTTTGCTAATTTTTAAAGCAAGCTGCAGAAACAGAACAAGACTTAAAAAGGGCATGGTTATGTCTGTGTGATGGCAAGGCTTCAACAGAGGTAGTGCTAGAATCATAATGGATGTGGAGCTGAAAACTGGATTGAGTGTTGGGAAGGAGAAATATTCCAAAGGTGTGATTTAAATACTTAATTTATTTTGTTTATAATCTACCAGACATGATCTGAGACCTCCAGGTAGAAAGGAACCAAGAGAACTCCATTTTTTAAATGTTTATTTATTTTTGAGAGACACACACACACACACACACACAGAGCATGAGTCAGGGAGGGGCAGAGAGAGAGGGAGACACAGAATCTGAAGCAGGCTCTGGGCTCTGAGCTGTCAGCACACAGCCCAACGCAGGCCTTGAACCCACGGACCGTGAGATCATGACCTGAGCCGAAGTCAGACGCTTAACCAACTGAGCCACCCAGGCGCCCCTACAACCATGAGAATTCAAATTGGCCCCCATTCATTCATGAAATCAAGCCAATGTTCTGAAAATAAATTCACCAAGCCAAATTACTGAAATTTATTTTGCCATATAGTAAAAAATCTGCCAAAACTCAATCTTACTGATGAAGACTTTGCTAAATAACTGATCTATGAAATTCAGTAATTATGATTTTAACAAAATCGTGGTTTAAAAGCTTTAATAGGAACATTTTAAGAGCTTCACGAGGATATACAATTCTTATCTCTTTTACTGAAGTACAAGTTTATGAACAATTCATTATATACAAAGTATTAATATTACAATTAATATTACAATTACAATTACAATATTTCAAAATGTCAATTAGAGATTCTGCAAATTTGATTACTTATATGAACATCTTTTAGGTAGATGTAACTTAAACTTTTATTCATTTTGGACTTGTAATCTTTCTTTTTTATTAAAATAAATTTTTTTAATGTTTTTATTTATTTTTGAGACAGAGAGAGACAGAGCATGAGCAGGGGAGGGGCAGAGAGAGAGGGAGTCACTGAATCCAAAGCAGGCTCCGGGCTCTGAGCTATCAGCACAGAGCCTGATGCTGGGCTCGAACTCACAGACTGTGAGATCACGACCTGAGCTGAAGTTGGGCGCTGAACCGACTGAGCCACCCAGGCGCCCCGGACTTGTAATCTTTACAAGTTTTAGGGGTCATATGGCAGTTTCAGGTAGCTTTGTAAATTTCAATTGTTGTATCTAGAAATTAGTCGCTACAATTTATTATGCTCAATTTATTATGTGATGTGGTTCCTTCTGTCACTTCCTACTTTATTTTTATCCATGGAATCCATTATATTTGTCCCTTCAGGGCATCTATGCCTTGCTTCCACACTTGGACACTTTTGCTTTTTGATAGTGAATCATTCTTCTAACAAGTAACGAGTCGATGTTTTCGATTGCTTCCTATTAGAAACCAAACTTTCAGCATTTCATAAATGATGTAATTTCTTCAACAACTTCAAATTCCTTTTAGAGGCTTTGGGGTATTTTCTAACTTTCTTCCTTTGCTTTTCTTTCTTCTTTTTTTTTTTCCTTTTTTTTTTTTTTTTTGTAATTTCCCAAATGTAAAGCAAATCAGGTATAATGTGTTATTTTAGCAATTAATTCTAACTATAATTAGGTTAAATTTAAATTTGTTATTAAAAGTAAATATTTGTGGGGTGCCTGGGTGGCTCATTCGGTTGGGTGTGCGACTTTGGCTCAGGTCATGATCTCACCGTTTGTGAGCCCGAGCCCCACGTCAGGTTCTGTGCTGACAGCTTGGAGCCTGGAGCCTGCTTTGGATTCTGTGTCTCCCTCTCTCTCAGTACCTCCCCTGCTCACATTCTGTCTCTCTCTCTCTCTCTCAAAAATAAATAAACATTTAAAAAATTTAAAAATAAATATTTGCACATATATAGTTTATTATAATTTAAATATTTATAAATATAAAAATATATAAAAATATTTTTATCAGCAGTATACAGTTTTGTTAAAGCTTAACAGACTCATCGAAATGTTGGGAACCATTCTGGCCATTAGCATATTTGGTAAATTTAACCAGTTAATCAATTGACAAACTGAGGGCCTAGAAAATGTCCTCCAGCAATTACTTTTGTCTGAATTAATCATTCATCACATTGGTTGATCTTCTAAACTTCATTGATGTGAATGGTTATATCATAACATTACCAGTTCCCTGAGGAGAGAAAATTTGTCCAGGATTAGACACCTAATTTAACCTGGATGAAAGAGAATCTTCCTCAGAATTTCAGTTACCAGGACCTGAAAAAGAAGACAGTTATCTATGGGGTCCCTACGATGCCTTGGCTACAGATGGAAGCCAGGAGAACTAAAGGAGACACACAGACTCAAGTGGTAGAGAAAGCCAATTTGACAAAAAGAGAACAATCAGATAGGTATAAAAGAACAGATATAAAATTAGAAAAAAAAATCTCCTGAAAATAATTGAGTATTGGTCCCAAGTTTTGTTCTTGAGGCTTATCAACATTTGCATCTCAGAATGCCTTGGGGTACAGAGATAACCTCACTGTGATAATGATAAATTTCTCTTTTTGGTAAACTGATGAGTTTAGAGTTTCTGTCATTTTCAAATTAAAGACATGAAACAGATTGACCTTGAGCGAGTCACAAAATAATACTGATAGTAGCAGTGACTGTGATGATGACGAAGCTACAATAATTTTTAAGATGCTTTTCAGCTGTTTTTTACATTCTTGGATAATCTAAATGTTTTGTGGTATTTTTTTTTAGCAACTGCTGAATAACAAGCAATGAGCTAGGTGTTGGGAATACAAATATGAAAATAAAGTCTCTCCATGATAGACAAGTAAACAATCATACATTAAGTGTTATGACAAAAAATATGCAGAATTCCAATCCAGAGAAGATTAGAAATTGATCCCTCTTCCTCTTTTGCAGCAATATTTCTGTTAACAAATGAATCTTTGATGTATTTATATCAACTCCAATAATTAGCTTATAACAACAAATGGTTCGTTTTTATGAGATGCATTAACAACTGTTGGTAAATAACATTCTTGAATTTCACAATGTGGGTATAACTCAGAAGTTTTGTGTATTGTGGTAATTAAGTTACACATGCTGTTTAAGAAGTGAATATCCTTTCTAATAAAACTAGAAAATTAGTAATAATCCATGGCATTGTAGAGCAGAATCGGTTTATAGTCACAGCATTTTCTTCATGAAATTGTCCTATGTTCAATATCTATGAGTTCCAGTTATATGAAATATATATTAACTTTATCCTATGTAGGATAACTCAAAGGACAGCTTGGGTTCATAGTGGCATACATCAAAAGGCTGCTCCTGGGGCCCCTAGGTGGCTCAGACATTTAAGCGGCCAATTCTTATATCAGCTCAGGTCATGATCTCATGGTTCGTGCAATCGAGCCTTGCCTCAGCTCTGTGCTGAAAGCATGGAGCCTGCTTGGGATTCTCTCTGTCTCTGTCTCTCTCTCTCTCTCTTTCTGTGTCTCTCTCTCTATCTCTCTCTTCCCTTACTCCATTTGTGCACTTTTCCTCTCTCTTAAAAAAAACAAAAAAGCAAAAAAAAAAAAAACCTCCTTATAAAGTCCTAGGAAAAGATGAATCAGATGTGGGCCATATATGAACTATTTCCTTCTAAAGCCATTCATAAAATCATAGTTTCCACACTTCTTCCTTGTTTTAAAAAATGAAACTAAGCGGCGCCTGGGTGCCTTAGTCAGTTAAGCATTCAACTTTGGCTCAGATCATGATCTCATGGTTCATGAGTCTGAGCCATGCATCAGGCTATTTGTGTCAGCACAGAGCCTGCTTCAGATCTTCTGTCTCCCTCTCTCTGCTCCTCCCTGCTCTCTTTCTCTTTCTCTCAAATGAATAAAAAGTAAAAAAAAAAAAAAATGAGATGAAAGAAAGAAAGAGAGAAAGAAAGAGAAAAGAAAGAACTTACATGAATCTCACATTTGAATGGACTTACATGATTCTGGACTCTTAATTTTGATTTTTGATCACCTTAATATCAATTTCATGGCCACAGATACTATTATAATCCTCAATAAAATAATAAATAAAGGTTTATGAATGTTGAGACGTTTCTTATGAACTGGCAAAGCTTTTTGAAAAGTGATAATGATGAGGGTGGTACAAGGTACAAGGAAACAGATACTGATAACCTCACATGGGAATGTAAACTGGTATAATGTTGATATAGGGCAAGTAAGCAATATATAGCAAGAACCACAAAAAAAATTTTTTAATAAATTTTAACCCGGAAAATTCTCCACTAGGAATGTACCATTGGAAAATAATCATTAATATGGATGGACAGATAGTTATGCACAGTCATGTTCATTATATAATTCATAGTAGTTAATTGTTGGTAGCAGCCTAAATGACAAAAGATAGAGAAGTAATAAGGAAAAACAAAGGTGGAGCATGTTATGATCAGCAAATGCAATGTGTTTTTCAGATTATTTAATAACAATGCAAATCTGCTTGCAATTGAGTATTTGGATATAAATGCAGCATGTCTGCATATACATATATGAAAATATGGTTCTGATTTTGTCCACTTTGCCTCTATAAATACAGGAAATATCATGCCATGTGTGTGGCAGAGATTGCCAACGGGCACCAATGTCTGCAGCTCCCCTTTATTTCCCGGACACGTAGCTAGACAACATGCCCTGGTCCCATTTCTCCTTTGCAGTTAGATGTGGCTTCACAGCTCCTAACGTCCCTCTTGTGTTATCTTTGAAAAGTGTTTAAAAGACAGTTTGGTAATGTGTGATACCTACTGATTGTCCCATCCCCATAATATCTGGATGATTTTGCCCCAATTGTCTCTGTCTTATCACTTTGGATTCCATCTCCTGTAGCGTCTCCTCAGGATGTGGCTTTATCCCACAAAGGAGCTTCAGTTGGTGAGTTCTGAGAGTTCACTGGGTCCACACCTTTGATTTCCTTGTAATCTCCTGCACTCAACTGCACACAGGAGCCTTAAAAGCCCTTTTTGGTTTGGACTGCCATTCTTAGGCTGGACTACTATAATTTCTAGGGAGTACATGTAGACTATTTTAGCTTACTCTGGATAACCAGTCATCAGAGGTCCCAAGGCTTCTCCACACAGTCTCTGATGTGATACGGATCTTGCTGCCTTCAGTGGTTTTCTTCCTGTCCCTCATATTGTGAGGCTTGTGGGAATACGTAGTATTTTTGTAGATGTCGTTTGGGGAGTAGGGTTTTGCGCTGCTGGTTGTGGTTTCCGTTTTATGGGAGGAAGTGGAGAAATTAAAAACAGAGTAAAACAACAACCAAAAAACCCCAAACAAACTATATGCCACAGCTATCAACAGCACAGAATCCTGAACAAATACCACTGTGTGGGTACAATATAAAGCACAGTGGGTGAAGTGGTACAGGTACAGGAATTATGGAGGTAAAAATAGGAACAGTAGATGGGGCTATTAAAAATAGTCCATAGTGCTGGGTAGGAAATGGGAAGGAAACTGATGTATTAAGACACCTGAGTTCGAATTCTAGATTAACCACTTTTATATTATTGTTGGTGAGTAATCTTGTATCTTAATTTCTGATTTTTTTCTCACATGTTAAATAGTTGAATATTGTTCCCTTTTGGCTTAGACTTCTTACAGTTTTTATGAGAGGGACATCTACTCTATGTGGTTACTTACATTACATTTATATGGCCAGCCCTACTCAAAAACTAATAGTGGTTTTTCTTTCCAGAATAAAATCTGATTTGTTTACCATGCCATTGAGTGTCTAGCACCAACATTCCAGAATTCTCCTTTTCCCTGCCCTCCCCTAAACCTTCTCTTCTAACTGTGCCGAGGTTAAAATCCCAAACGTATATCAACAATTTGTTCACTCCTCCGCTCTTGCTCATATGTGGCTTTCTTATCTAGTTCAGACAGAAAATCTTTGGCTCTGGTCTGCCAGTTGAAACTTTACCTTTTCAACTCACCAACTACTTCCCCAAGGAAGATATCATGCATTAACCCCAGCGAAAAAAAATTTTCTTCCTTCTCAGATAGAACATCTATTGATCACACTCTGCCCTAAATTACTGCCATCTGAATATACGTTTGGTGCTTCATTACACAGTTCAGGCAGAGCCGTGCACAGCAGTGTAAACAAATCAACCTTAGCTTGGAGGTCAGACCAGGTGATTTTGACAATTTACAGGACCTTAACCAAGTTATTTAAGTACTCTGAATTTAACATGAGGATGATAACATCAAAATATTTTGTAAAAATTTAAGATAATCTTCATTCATTTATCTCACTTCTCATGCTCCACTGCACCTGTTTACTTGGCACCTTCAATTAACATGCCCAAAATAATATTCGTGATATATATATATCCAAACCATGTATCAGCCTCATCTTACCCACTGCTAGAATTACAGAGAAAAGTCACCCAGTTACTCAAGCCAAATGATTAGGATGAGCAGACCCTTCTTATTTGGTTTCCACCCCTCCCACTTCCAAATCGCCAGCAAACACAATTTCTCTAGCTCCTAAATAGATCTCATCTCTCTACAGAGACACTAGCATCTTACATTGGGCGAAGGCAGCCCCCTACTTTTTGCTTCCAACAGTCTACTTCCTACCAGTAGAACAACCAAAGTTACCTTAAAATATATAAATTACATCATGTAACCCTGATTCCCTAAACCATCTAATAATGTTTCTCTACTCTTTGAATGCAGTCCAATCTCTTACCACATCCTACAATGCCCTACAGAATCTATGCCCTGTGCCCCTCTGAGCCCACCTCCTTCAGTTCTTCCATCTGTATTCTGCTTTAGCTACCATGGCCATATTGTCATCTCTCAAACACTCCAGGATTGTTCTTATTTTGGAGCCTTTAAATTTGTTTCTTTTGACCAGAACACTCATTTCTCAGGCTTCTTTGTTGCAGATCTTTTTACTAGGCAGATCTCTGCTAATTTAGTTAACTGCAACAAACATTTATCATACTATGTACATACAGCACATGATATATATGCTATATTATGCCAGACACATCTAAAGGTCATCAATAATTGACAAGATCCTGTTGTCTTGGAGGTTCCAGTGGGAGAAATATCAATCAAATGTCACAAAACAATAGCAAACTTGAAACTGTAAACTGGCATAGTTTCTTTTAAGGAAAGGAGACTTGTTTTTGAGTCTCACACCAAAAATCATTATCCCTGTAGTAATATTGACAACTGGAACAGGTGCGGTTCCAAATTAATATCTGTCACAGGTGAGCAAGAAGGATATAACAAATGTTTCATTTTATGAGACATCATCATGATTTAAGTTGTATCTGTTGCTTATTGTGGGTCTAATGTCATATGCATATATCATACTCATTACCAAATTTAAACTTTTGTTTATGCTGTTTTCAATGGTTGGTAATCTATGATTATCCTAATATATTCCAAATTCCTTGGGATACTTCTGAATTTTTTTCTAAGGTATATCTGCTCATTGTCATATTCCTCTATAAACCTTTATCACTTATTATCCAACTTATCATATAACATACTTTTATTTATTATCCTTTTTACTAGGCAAGATATTACCAGACATAGGAACAAACTTATTTTTTATGCAGTGAAAATACTTTAAAAATTTTTTTAATATTTGTTTATTTTTTTGAGAGAGATGAAGTGTGAGCAGGGGAGGGACAGAGACAGAGGGAGACACAGAATCCAAAGCAGGCTCAACACTCTGAGCTGTTAGCACAGAGCCCAACACGGGGCTCGAACTCACGAACTGTGAGATCATGACCTGAGCTGAAGTTGGACGCTTAACCGAGTAAGCCACCCAGGAGCCCCTGGATATGCTTTACTTTAAATAGTAGCACAATCTTCTTGTATGTATTGTCCTCAAATACATTCTCATGCTTGCAAAACGAGTTCTCAAGAGGTAGTTAATTAGTTCCTTCTAAAGAATAGAAATATATTCTTTATTGAATATATTGATATAGAAGAGAGTAAATGCTGGGGGTTGAGGAGGAGTCTAAATTTGTTGAAGCACAAACTGAGAAATCCAAAGAAGCACTATACAGAAAATGAGACCAATCTCAAAAGTTAAGGGAAGGATCAAGAAACAAAAGCTTCTGTAGGCTTTTGCAGGAAGAGCCAGCAAACGCTAACAACTTTACATATTAGTAGATAGTGACATGTAATTACCTTGGAAGTTATAAGAGTTTTAGCAGCAAGAACTTTCAAATCAGACCAGATTAGTACAAATTCTGGTCTCAGAATCTGCTATATGTGTGGGCTAGGGCCAAGCTAGTCAAGTTTATTGAGCCACAGTTGTCTTACCTTTAAAAATAAGAATGGTGATACTACTTTGCACTGCTTGTCTGAGAATTAAACCTGGTAATGTATATTCTTGGCACATATTCGTTGTATCCATTCAAAATAGTTAACTTGAAAAAAGTTATTTATGGGTTAAATAGGTGAGGAGTATTGAAAAGGACACTTATTGTGATGAGTGGCAGGTGTTATAGGAAAGTGATGAATCACTGAATTCTACACCTGAAACTAGTATTACAGTGTATGTTAACCAACTGGAATTTAAATAAAAACTTGAAAAAAAAAAGACAAAAGGTATTTATTACCCGCTAGGCTCTACTCTGAGCATTTCATGAATAGTAATCCCAACCCCTTGAAAGAGGGATTATCAATATCTTTTTGTAGGTGAGGAAACTGAGGCACAGAAACCTTAAGTGACTAGCCCGAGATCACAGATCTTATAAACAATTTTGCCAGCATTCAAGCCAGGACAGTGTGGCTCTCATGTTTGTGCTGTTAACCCTGGGCTATAGTGCCTCTCAAGTTATGTTGGTTCCCATCATATTTCTCCTCGAAAAGTTTGCTGACAGAAACAATTGACTGGACCATGTCTAATTAATTCTATATTTTCAATTTAAAAATCCTACTCTGTCAATGTTAAATTTTCTCCATGGTGCTCCCTTTTGGTTGAATAAATATCATTGAAAGATCCCCTAATAAAGTGTTAGTTTTCCCAGAAATCCTGAATCAATGTCCATATTACACTGTTCTATCAGGGCTGTGGGATGAACATGTGGTTCCTGAGTGGCGCTCTTTCTGCCCCACCTGTTGGTCGAGAGACACTTGTGAACTAGAATTTATAGCACTAGACTTAGAATTACAACCAATATATGAGCAAACTGTGTGGATGATTCAGCACATTTGAAAAGGCTTATGACCTATTTCACTCTTTATTCATACGTGAAAAAGCAATTTACAAATCTAGAAATACTAATTTGAAGAACGCTTTTTTTCTACTTTTCTTTCTTACGTTCCTTTTTCCTTTAAGAAGGTAATTCTAAGTGAACAGAGTTCTAACTTCTGGAAATATGGACAATAGAGCACTAGTTTCAACTTTATGTTGTTATAAAAAAATGAGAATAGCCTGTTTATTATTTGTTTGTGTGTTTTATAAGCACAGCCAGAGGCTTCTCCTTACCAATTAGTAGCTGCAATGGCTCCATGCATACAGATTGTAGGAGAACAAATAAATAAACACAGGGAAGGTTCTGGTGCTGAGAGACTGGAAGTACACCTATTATAGGCTACTGTGTTGCTTCCATTTCCTGTCATTGTAGTTCAAGTCAGCAAGTATATTTTGAGCATCAATATCAGGGAGTGGAAAAGCAGCTCTGAAGAAAGAATATAGGTAGCAGCTAAAAATGTAAGAAGATGCCTGGCAACATTAGTGTTTTCTACAAATATAATTGGGCCACTTCTTGTCCCAGGCACTATCCTAGTACTGGTAAGGTCCTAATCGCAAAGACTTTACATTTGAATTGAAGAGAAAAATAGCATACCTTTAACAAATAAATAAATGGGATAAGCAGAGTCATACATGCTCTGGAGATAACAGGGTGGGGAAATAGAAATGGTAATTATGCACCTATAGCATTATGGACAGATTTTCAAAATCTTACACAATCTGTAAGTTACAAATTAGGTTGCTCTTCTCCTTTTCCTTCCCCTCCCTGCACTTCACTCATCTCCAACCACAGGGCTCCTTGCTATCTTTCCAACACACCAGGCGCTCTCCCAGATTGGTGTCTTTCACTAACTGTCCCCTTTGCCTCACATTCTCTTTCTTCAGCTTTGAGACTTTTTCGTCTCTTCTCCATCTTTGCTCAAATGTCAACTTCTCTGTGAGCTAATCCTGACCACCCAGTTACTCCATCCTCCTTACCCTGATCTACGTTTTCTTCTTATGTTTTTAGGACTTATCACCTTCTAAAATCCCGTCTAGTTTACTTATTTACTATTTTACTGTTGTTTTTTTATTGCTCCTTATCCCTATTAGAATATAAGCTAGACAAGGGGAGGGATCTTTGTCTATTTTCTTCACTGATGTCTCCCCAATACATAGATTTGTGTCTGGCCCCTAGTAGGCTTTCAGTTCGCTTCAGGAGGTAAAAACAACCACTTAGTAACCATAACAAAGAAACGGGTTCCAAGAGAAGGTGAACAGTACAGAAGACATATAACCAAGAGCTAAGAAAGCATGGGTACTGGCACCAAGAATGGAGATCACTATGATCAAGTTATGGTTTTCCTTAGAGTTAAAAGAGGCACTAATGCAGAATGCAAGTGCAAAATAAGGAGAACACGAAAATGTGCTGGGAATGAAGAATAATATGATATTTGAAAATGGATATGAATGTGGAACAGCAGAAGCACGGAAGACCCACTGGTATACCACCCAGAAGAGAAAATACTACGTAGCTCTGCTTTTGCCCAAGGATTACATGTGTCTGTTGAATATAGAACAGGCAGTGTGGATTGAAAACGTATGTGACTGGAGCAAACGGTAATAATATTGTCATGGCACAACTAGAAAGTTTGTCTATGAGAGTATAGGAGTTCAACCTGCCATGTAATGGAGTGTCTTCAGAGTGGCATTAAGTAACCTGAATATTACCTCGCAAAAAATTGGGAGTTAACTGTTTTGAGGAGTGTATTCATATGATAGAATCATACCCCCTGGTGGCACTTCATCCACTTATCCATCGTCTACTAATTCAAGTAAAAGATATATTGAGGACCCGAGATGTACTTAATGCCATGCTAGACATTGTAGATACAAAATGACTATCACACAGACTCTACACCAACGGGGCTCACATTCACTTGTGAGATAACTGAGCTGGATATTAAAGGTTAAAATACCGCCGTAAGTAAAGATCAAAATAAAGTGAAATAAATGTGAAAATAAAGTGTGAGAGTGCATGACACATTCTCAGAATAAGTTATCCATCACATTATAGGAAAAGCATAGAAGGTGTTATGGGCTGAATTGTGTCAAAGAAAGAGACTTTTGTAATTACATAGGTAGGAGCCAACAAGGGAATAAAATAGGGAGTCATAGTTAGAATGAAGATGTGGAGGTTTGTAAAGAGATTAAGGGTATACAAGGGAAGGTAAGGGATGCATCTCCTGTGGGGGGCTGGGAGGATGGGGCACCACAGTCATGCAAAGGGAATAGTCATGGTCTCAAGGTAGGGGAAAGAAATTAATTTTGGTCAAGGTTGATATCAATACACATGTGGGAAAGCTGCCAGTTCACAAGTGGGCTTTTGGATGTTCTTTGGTGAGTTTTAAACTAGATAAAAACATGAGCAAATTAACATTTTATGAATAATATTCTCTGTGTCATATGAAGAATCAAAAACAGAAGATACAGATTAAAGTTGAATCGGGGGAGGGAATGAAGTCAGGAGATGGGGGAGGGTTAGTTCTGAGATTCTTGAAGTAGTCCAGGCATGAAGTCATGACCTTCAAGTAACTAAAAAGAAGCAGTAATGACTCCTCACAAGGAAATAAGAAGCATTCTTTTATCTGAAATAGAAGGTATGCTGAAAGCAGTACAGAAAAAGGACCGCTTCATAGTAGATCTCACCTGGCCATGACTTTCCAAGCAATACATTTTATTTATGTTTCTGAAGAACGTTTATTATATAAATAAATATTAAAATGCTAAGAACAATTAGCTTTCATGTTTCCTTCCAATGTAAATGGCATGAACTTCTTAAAAATTTATTGATACACATAAAGATAAGATCGCTCTCTAAAGTTCCTTAAATTACGAAGAGTAAAACGCACAATGAGAGAGACTTGGCCCATGCCATTTACTCTTCTAATGTGATATTTGTAACAGACAAAAAAGTAATGTCCTGGAATGCTTCAAGAGAAGTACTGTTAACGCACTTACCTGCAGAAAGAAAAACAGAAACTAAAGCAAAACCAACAAATATTTTGTGGGATTTATGCTTAAAAATATTATTGTGTTATCATACTTGTCAGTGGTATTGACATTTCATATAATTGAAATAACTTTACTAGCTCAAAACAAAAATGTAAACAAAAAGAAAAATAAAAGTGTATACCAACTGAGAGAAAGTGTATGCCAACTGAGAGAGAACGAAGAACAGTAAATGAAAAAAACTTGACACTTTGAGTCCGAAGACCTGGATTCAAAAACCTACTCTTATCAATTACCAGCTGGGTGATATTGGGGAACTTTTATCACTGAGTTTTGTCACAGGTGGCAGATAGGCTAGAGGTTAACCACTACACTACTGAGTTCATAAAGGTTGGCTGTAAGGATAAAAAGCCCAAACAAGTATGGTGATCCATTCTAATAATGGCCCCAATTTTTCATATCTCCCCGTATCCCTGCCTATTGGCTCCTACACTGACTCAGGGCTTGAGTCTCTTTAGCCAGTAGGTTTTTGGCAAATTTGACATAAGCAGTAGTTGGAAAAATGACTTGTATATTGCTGTTTCCATTATTGTATTCTTGCCACTACCATGGGAATATGTAGAAGCTAGCGCAAAGGAGGGATGTGAGAAAGATACATGCAGAAACATCAGGGCCATCCACAACCATCCGGCCAGGAGCCAACCATAAACAGACGAGGAAGCGTGGCCAATATCTGCAGGGACACCTTAAAGACTCTCAGATGACTGCAGATGTCTGAGTGCTCGGGCAAAACTAGGGAGACCATCTTCCAACCCACGCAATCAATCATAAACAATGATTTCTTCCAGCAACTACATTTTTTGGCCGTTTGTTACCCAGTATTCTTGTGATGATAGCTAACGTATACAGTAAGGAAGACAGAATATTCAGGAAGGACAGAAGAATTGATGGCTGTAATGAGGCATATGTGGGGAAAAAACCCTTGCCACATGTAAGGTTCACAGCATATGCAATGAACTCCTGAAAGCTTAGGAAACTTAACCCCTCTTCTTGCGTGCCTTCTGTAGAAAAGAAATGACCGTTAGCATTACAACCAACCACACCAGCAGAGCAGAGACAACCCAAATCTAGGCATCAGGGTGGAAAGATGGCCTTGGAACATTTTGTTTGTATGTAAGCTAATGCTGTGTTTTTGGAATGCTCTCATACGTAATCATTAAATGGCATATATTCTGGTTGCTTTTTTTGTAAGCTTCCACTAAGACAGCGTATGTTATATACACTGAAAGTAGATGACACACTTCTCATCAGCCAGAACAATAAAGCATTTTCAATGTGTTTTACAAATTTTCATGCTAGAATTCTAAACATGGTTTCATTATTACATAAGACTGAAAAATTAATAAATGTATTTTCATATAGAGAATGACAGACCTTAATAGAGATTATCTCCGAAATAAGTTCTAAATGGTATTTTTTAAGTAAGAAATATTCGAAATACAGAATTTAGGAAGGAAATGGCCCTATAATTATTTTCCACAAATAGCCTTATGCAAATAAATTGGCAAATATGTTTTTAATTCAGGATAGGAATGATACAATATATAACTGATGTGGTGATATTAAGATAGAGCATATATAAAATATCAGATAAAAAATAATGTAGAAAGTAGAACAAGAAGGATATGATTAAAGCTAAGTTATCTTTGATCATTCAATATGAAGGGCAAAAGGAGATGGTTCTTAACGTGAAAATGAAGAAACCAAGGAAAAGTGTGATAATTAAAAATATTAGATAATAGTGAAAACTGAATATATCAATAGTCACTCCAAAAAATACATGCATTAAAGTTACTCATTGAAAGACAGTCTCAAATGGGATATAAGACAGTCGGCTCTAAGATATTTATAAATATAATAGCAGAATATATAATGATTTTAAAAGTTTGACAATAAAAATACTGGGAAAGCACTAACTAAGGATAGCTGGAATGCAACACTAATACAGTCTGAAAGGCATTATTAAGGATGAAATATTCCTATTAAGGACAGAATGATAGAATGGACTACTCAACCTAAGGACATAACAACTCAGATCCTTGACTGAGTCTTTAACAGCTGAAATTAAAAATTAAAAAAAAAAAAGCACAAAATTACAAGTAGAATTGAATGAATCTAGAATCAGAGACAGAGATTTTTTAACATCCCTCTCTCAGAAACTAAGATACATTTTAAAAATAAGTAATACCTTGATTTTGTAAATATGTATATCTGATTTCAACCATTAGAGGATATATCTTTATCAATCAATCAATCTGAGAGATTCCATTCCATTCAAATACGCATAGAAGTTTTATCAGAATTGACTAACTCACTTAAATAAAATGGATAATACCTTAGAACGGTCATTAACTGATCAAAACTGACTCGAGAAGAAAAGAAGCATCAGTAGGCTTATAATCATTAAAGAAAGTAGATGCATTAATATTTACTACCACTTTCCTGTCTACACGTATAAGCATCAGGCACAAATTGTTTTATAGGAAATTTTTACCAAAACCTCAAGAATCTGAGAACCCTCATCTTACACAACTGTTTTAAAGGATAGAAATAGAAGAAATGACACTTGATACAAATGACTTTATACAGACACTTCATATAAGATATTTTATACACTATTGTATACACCAAGACACATATAGCTGGTATAGCTTAATATAAAAAGTGTATGTGATGGGTAAAAGAAAATATTATAGACCAATTTTACTTACAAACGAGATGCAAATACCCTACATAAAATTTTATCTAACTATATCACAACAATGTAACAGCTATTCTAGGATCACAAGGATGTTATTTTTACTGTAATTCCTAGGACCCTAACCCCAAATTACACATGAAGGAAATATTACAAACAGACATGTTAGTATTAGACCTGATTTTTTATATGGGCCTATCAACTATTTCTTGCGTAGTCACAATTTGGAAGAGTTTGACAGTAGGGATTGGTTTTAATGAGTACAACTTATTATTCAGTAGCTTTTCTGGATATATATTATATATATAATTATAAATATACATAGTTATAAGATATATATTATATATATAATTATAAATATATATAATTATAAAATATATATATACATAATTTATCCTGTTTAAAACAATCTGTCTAGTAAGTAAGACAAAGAGATTGAGGAATTGAAAATGAGAAGAATGGTTTTAACAGGTTGCTCCATGTCAATTTACTAGCAGAATGACCTTGAAGTACGTGACTTAGGTTTCAGATTTACATCTTCCCTCTAACATAGCCATGCATTCACATCTTGGGTGGTTTCAGATTATACAATGTCAATGCCTGTTACAGTTTCATGAATGCACATTAAGACATATTTACTAAAGTGCAGTTCTAGAGGCAGAGATTCAATAATAAGGACATTATACCTTCAATGTTATGAATATGATAATTTTGCTATAAAAATCAAGCAAGGAAACCTAATTTTATGTTTAAAAATAAATGTTCAAAACAAATCTGTTGAAACACATAAATACAACTGGATAACTAGGGGAATATTTTGCATAGTAAGGATACCTCCTGAGGCTCCGGCGCATATTATAAAATTCATACTATAAATTTGAGGTACCATACTGCATTAAGTGACTACAAGAAGAAGGTCAGGTTATGAGTTTTAAGCAGGTGTACATTAATCTGCGCTCTGCATACGCCAGTGTTACATTTGTGAAGAATAAGTCACCTGATATTGTGTCACCAAGAAAATTCCTTATGCCAGGTTTCTGCTCTTTAACCTTTCTCTGAATGAAGGGGAACTTGGGCCGTATAATAACTCAGTTATTGTACATGAAATAGCATGTTTATGAGATGACATATTTGAGGTAGTATATGAAGTCAAGGTTATACTCACATTGTGGCATACTACACTTAAAGTGATAGAAAAGTTGTTTTGTGACTGTATATGTTCACTTTACAATTCGTGTACCTGATTCGGGATCTGTATACCAGGGATGTTATTAGCACATTTTTCAGTCATAGCGTTTATTAAGTCATCAAGCACTCATAGGTAGCTAATATTTCTCTCTGAATGTTAGAGCATATTAGGACTTATTAGGACTCTTGTTTTCTGCACTCTAGTCAGGAAATCACTTTGTCTCCCTCTCTGCCATTTTTCCTTTTTATATCCTCCTATGTTAGAGACGGTTAGTGTTCAACATTAAATATATTGTATATATTATATATACACACACATATGTACACATATATATGAATGTGTGTATTACATTTCTCAAACTGCTTTGTTCTGTGGTTGGGTATATGTCTAGTTCTTGCAGTGAATTGTGAGTACATGTGTTAGATCCCACTCTCAGATCAGAAGTATCTGGTCGGCTTTTCCCCATGCTTTCTTCCCCCATCTGGCAAATGGATTTCCTTAAAGTCAGAAGATGATGGAGCCATGCGAAAAGCAGTCTTATCCTTGATTTATCAGTTGAAGGTGAGGTACTTATAGGACATTTACCCAGAAGAGTTCAACAACCTGCCTAGGATTACAAAATGAGCAATAAATAAGTATTTTTTTGTGTGTCAAGACTATGAGAATTCTTTTGGTATTTACTAAAGAAAAGTACCCATTTACTAATCTCCCTTCCTTTCCTCCTTCCTCTTAACTTTCAACTCATGTTTAGTGATCACCCAGGAGCATGTATTATAAATGTAATCAGAGAGAGAGGTGAGAGTCCCAGGCTCTGTCTTCAGGCAGCTCCAAATAACATGGTGAAATAATGGTGAAGAAACCAAAAATTACAATTCATTCTGATGAGTGCTGTTATGGGGTTAATCCCTAAGGATGTTGGCATGCTAAGGACTCTAGGGGATGCATCCTCAGAAAAAAATGATGCTTATTCGGAACGTTAAAGGGCAAGAAGGATTTATCTAGAAGGAAGGGGAAGAAAGGCCAAACCCAGGAAAGAGCAAGTGTTTTTCAGAGTTCCAGCCAGTGTCTAACAGGATATTCTTTTCTTCTGAACATTTGCTCAAGACAACAGTCTAGTAGTCATTCCTGACCACCATTGTCTTCTATTCCCCATGGCCAATGCATCATCCAGTCTTGCCATTCCATTTTCTTAATGCTTGTTGCATCTGTCTCTTCCCAATCCACCTTCTGAGAACTTAGTATGGATAACCTTACATCTCTCATCTTAAAGGCTTTATAATTGGTCTCTAAAATTCTATTTTACCACTTTCTAATAGTGTTCCATCCAACAGTCAGAGCTGTCTTACTAAAATTTAAATATGTACATATCTCTTCCATAGTTACAGCTTTTAAATGACTTCCCATTGCCCTCCAGAAAAAAAAAATCCAAACTCTTTAGTACGGTGTGTAAATATGCTTTATGCTATGATCTCAGCTCACTTTGGTGACATCATTTTACCACGTGCCACCACACCGTGTGCTCTATAGCCAAACCCATTCTCTGTGCTTAAGGCTAAAATAACATTTTACACCAAAATATTCTATAACTTCTCTGTGTACCTGATGACAACAAAATGCAAGCTGACACAGCTTTAAAGTGGATGATGTGCAGTAGGGGTACCTAAACAAGGGGAAATGCATACTATTGAGAGCTACGCCATGAAAAGCCTTCTAAGCCAAATTAAAGAGTCCAGACATCCACAGACTTCAAACAAACCCTGGGACTTGTGTTCATGTCAGCACCAATCCCACACAAACTTCTGATTGTTAGAGACAACTCAGTCACAAAACATTCTTCTTGGAGCTCTTGATTCAGATATCTTTATGCCATGCCTTTAGAGTCTACATTTTTGTTGTTTTGAGATCCTGAAAGAAGAGGAGATTTGTGCTGACTTCTTCCCAGCTTCCTCCTGTTTTCTTATCTCCCTAAGAGAGGAGCAGCTGTAACAAATTAGTTGAGGTCTGAAACACTGACTTGTCTTTTTGGCAAGAAGGCAACATTGCTGTGAGTTGAAGGGTACTGTACTCTTTTAGACCACCTCTGGGTTTCTCATCTCATCTTTGGATGTACTGAATGAGTCTTGTTGACCAGAGCATGCTCCAAAGTCCTTGTTGACTTCAGCCCCTTCCTACCTTGACTTACTTTCTCAGTGCTGCTAGTCAGAGGACTAAGGTTTCATGTGGGATGAGCTGGTATAATACAAGTATTTGTTGTTTTTGTGGTGAGATAGATATATCTATATCTATATCTATATCTATATCTATATCTATATCATCTATATCTATATATATCTATATCTATATATCTATATATCTATATATCTATGTCTATATATAGATATATAGATATAGATATGAATTTATTTAATAAATTCGGAATAAAATAAATGAAATTAAAAAATAAATAAATATATATGTGTGTGTGTGTGTATATATATATATATATATATAAATTTATTCATTTTTTTTTGAAATGCTGTCGTGTCCTAGTTTTGAGGCCAGTCAGTGCCCCTTCTTGGGCAGCTGATTATATCCATTCCTCAACTACTTCCCTCATGGGGGTGCTCATGCTCCAGGACACCCAGCCTAACCTAATCACTGTAGCGCCAAGTACAAGACGACTAGGGCCACCTTCATGGCATGGAGCCCATAAAATTATTCAAATTAGATAATCCATGAAGGAGTCCATGAAACCTAGCTAACCCCACCCAGAATGCCATACAAAAGCTGCCTCCTGTAGCTCCAGTTTACTATTTCCATGCCCCTGGCTGCATCCTCCTGTGTGGTCCTGCCTAGAGTCCTTTCCTTGTTCAGAACTGTAAGTAGCCAAGAGTTCTGGCTTTCGTCTATCAAGGTGTCATTGTGCCATGTCTTTGCCATTAAAAAAATAATAAATCTTACGGAACAGGTGATAAGAGAGAAATAGGAAAGTGTGTTTATTTAACCAAGATTAATGTTCTAAACCAATTTTGACAAAAGTTCTGTAAAAGGTGTTCCTAAGGGCTGCTCAGGTTTGCCAAAAAAGACTATACCTTTGTTTCCCATATCACTTCCTTTCCTTGAATGTAGTTCTTGTAGTACTCCCACCGGAGATTAAAAACAAAGTCACTATGAAAGGCAGGGGAGGATTTCAGTTTTTCTGTGTCCTTGATCACAACGTCATCAAATTATCAACAAAGGTTCACCCTTTGCCCTGGAGTATTAGTGTAGGGCTTATAAATTGGACAAGTGCATGCACAAGCACAAACATGTGGGGCAAAGCCCAATGCGGGGAGACCCGGATTCTTATACAGCTCTAGTAGTTAGCATCAGCTGACATAGTACTGTGAGGCATTTTGTGTTTTAGTTTTTGTATCTCTTTGTTATGTGGAGGGTTTTTTTGTTTGTTTAAAGTTTATTTATTTTGAGAGAGCGCAAAGTGGGAGAGAGGCAGAGAGAGAGAGAGAATCCCAAGCAGGCTCAACACTGTCAGTGCGGAGCCTGATGTAGGGTTCGAACTCATGGCCAGAGCTGAAATCAAGAGTCAGATGCTTAACTGACTGAGCCACCCAGGCTCCCCTTCTATCTCTTTGTTTAAATGAAGCTAAAGGACTGTCTACGGGAAGGTTATTTTAACAGAAAAATGGGTGGTTAAGTGGAGGTAGGCTACCATTGAAGTACAGACAGAGCTCAGGGAACATAGTTAAGATAATATTTTGTAGATAACTACGTAAAAGGTCATACTGCTTTTTTCTAAGGCAAAGAGAATTCTAGAAATATTTATTTTTGGTTAAGAAAGCACTGAACTTCTGCAACATTTGAGTGTCAACTCAGATCATCACTGGAGTAAAAATATCTCCCAATACAGTATAACTATCTAAATTATGAGTTATGAATAATCTAATAGATACTTATAATGTCCTGAATTCTAGATGACAGTATACTGTATGTGAATAGATGACTGAGAGACTCATTCTTCACCTACATGTATCATCAGAAAATGCTCCAAAGAAGAACTAAGGTAATAACTGGGGCAACAAATGTTTTACTTTTGATTATGGCTTAAAAATGTCTTTGAAGCATGGGTCTGGAAAGGAATTTGGCAATGAATTGCATATGTTATAAGGATCAGAAGCTGAATGAAAAAATTCTAGTGGGTCCTGAGGAATCAAGTTTTATCCTGATAGGTGAATTTCTCTAGTATGGTATTCACATAGTCTTCCATATGGAAAAAGAAAAAAAACTGGAGAGAAGAAATTAAAGGAAAGTATTTTCAGTGTATGCCGGTTTGTTGCTCCTTAAGTAAATATTTATTAAGCTTTATTTTTATACTGTATCTCATTGGAAAGTTATGACAATCCTATAGAGAAAATATTTTCTTTTCTATTTGCAAGAGTAAAATTGGGCTCAGGGGGTTATGTGGCTTTGCCAAATTTACATTGTTAACATGTGACAGAATCAGAACCAAATTCTTTAAATCCTGTGCACTTTCTAAGACATCATGCTACTGTTAAAGACAGAAGGGAGTCTCACACCAATGATCCTTGGAGAAGAAACTGTAAGTTACCAGAGGACCAAGGAAGTCTGGAGAATATATTCTGTAATGAGACTTACTCTACACTGGGGTGTTTAGCATCTAAAGTGTAAATAATTGGATTATGTTTATTGGCTGTGTTTTATAAGACCGTTACTTTACAAAAATTCTCCATGTAAATAAAATCAGTCTCTATGAAAAGAGAAATCAAGGGGAAGAATTTTTGCCTACCATTGAGCCAGCATTTTAAGAAGCATATACGGATGGTGGGTCTGAAGGGGTGGAGAATTACAAAGTGGGGTGACATTTAGAAACAAGGCCAGAGAAGGATTATCCAATCTATTTTTTTTTTCCATATGGAAATTCCCTTCCGGAATCCTCCTCCTCTTCCAGAGCTACAGAGGATGATGGATCCAATTTGAATGATAACAAGCTTTCTCCATCCAGCCTTATTATGGGCTTCTCCAATTCTCACCTTCTATGCTGTCTGCGTTTCTCTACGTACCGCTCATAATTTTCGTATTGAAAATGGGAGCCCTTCTAAAATTATGAGCTCTTCTAGCCTCATGAAATAAGAGTAGGCAAAGGGGTATATTGGACATGATGGAGGAAGGCAGGAGTAAAATTTAGGAACTAAAATTTAGTGGTTTAGAAATGCAAACAAACTTAGTTCTATAGCATTCAAATTAAATTTTACTTTTAATGTGACTTTTTATGGCTGTAAGAAGTTATTTAATGATATTATTTAAGCACTTTGAATGGAAGTAGGATTGATATTAATGCATTAAATATGAACTTTTACATAAAATAAATTCATTCTTCAAAATGATGCTGAGTATTTTTTATAAAGTACTACAATATTCAAATAACTAAAATGAGCATGAGTTAGGTCTTAAATATGCTTATAGGTTAATAACAAGCCCATAAATGACTAACGAATGGCGAGGAGAGACTGCAGAAAAAAACTCATCTGTGTAATGATAACACCAGATGATATCTGAGGACCATCAGTTTAATGTTTTTCTTATGATTTCACTGTCTATTAACCATTACTTTAATATCACTTCAAGTAATACTAACAAGAATTATTGTATAAACATGTGAACCAAACAGAGAAACAATAAGCAAACTCCATAGATGTCTCAATGGCTTGTATGTAATGGGCCACAAAGTGTTGTAACAGGTATGGCTCTTGGTGTTTTCTTTTGTTTAACTACAGATTTATTAATCACACCACCACAAGACCAATATAATCATGATAATAATAATAATAATAATAATAACGATAATATTTTGGTTTAGGTGAATAATGAAAACTTTCATAGAATGACAGACAGAAACAAAAATGTCATATGTAGAAAGCATATGATTAACTAGATATAATTTTAACATACACACTTGGATCACTGCAGTATTAAACCAAGAGAAGCATATGTCTGTGAGTTCTAAATATTCTAGTGTCATTCGGTATTTGTTTTTATTACAAAGTCATCTTATAAAAGTTAACTCAAATTCATTTTTAGTTTTTGGGTTGTTTGCCTGTTTTTTAATAAGTTGTTCTTAGAAACATCTTAAAAGAGTAGAAAAGGATGTGGGCTTTGGAATTACAAATCTGGGCTGGAAACTGAGCTTATCTCTAACAAACTGTGTGACTTTGGACAAGCATCTCATCCTCTTTGGGTTTTAATGTTTTCAACCTTCAAATTAGGGATAATTTATAAGACTGAAAATTAAAATATAGTGTGCTTGGCTCTTTGCCTGGTATATTATTAATAGCTCATACTGTACATTAGTGTGTGTCTTTCATGTTTTATAGCAAGAACCATATATATATATATTTCTCCTTTCGTAGAACTTAACACAGCAATACAACAGATGTGTCTGCTAGTGTATATTATTCCTGTTAATACTAATCCCCACATTACTGCATGATGGAAACAGCAAGAGAAAATTTGAAAAGCTAGTTTAAAAATCTTCTTTGTCTATACAAGATTGCTATAAGTGGCTTCCATCTACTTAGAAAAATGATGTCAATCTGTTGTTTTAATTCTCATGCTGTTGTATCATGAAATGCAGTATCATTTTGATTTTCTGAATGGGGATATCTTAAATTAGGCAAGTAGGATGTACAAAGAACCCCATGTAGAGATTTAGACTCAACAAAATCCCATATAATTTTTAAAATTTGCCCACATAGCACTAATACTTCCCAATTCTTCATCTTTGAGTGTCTATAATAATTTTGTGCTCCTTCCCTAGACTAGGTAGATATCCACAGGTATATCCATAGGAAACACATTTTTATAATCTCCTTCCCAAGCGTTAATTAGGTTAACAAATGTTTTCAACACATCCCCTTACTGGCCCTACACTTTCACCTGGATATCCTTATTCACTCTTAAGACTACTCAACCATTACCTTCACCAAGAGTCCATTCTTTAGTGAACTTGCCAACCTAGATTCTATACCTCTGTCCTCACCGCTTTCTTGCACATACCTCTATCCCCACTGAAATTATTTCTTGGCTGAATATTGCTCTCACCAGGTTGTATTTTTTTTTTTTTACTTATTTATATACATATATCAACTGGTATCTGACACAGTCAGTATTCAATAAGTGCTGTTAGATTAATAGAATGGAGGATTTAATGGAAGAAGATGTGATGCTCATGTCACTAAGTTCCTAAGCAGGTGACCATATGTCTATGCCCAATCCACTATAATAATAGTAGCCAACACCAACAAAGCACTAAGATGTTCTGACATTGTGCCTGGAAATTTATGAGCAACGTTTTGTTGTTCCTATGGGGTAATATTAATATTATCAGTGCCACTTTAGAGACAAATAAAATTAAGTTTATCAATGTTAAGTAAGTTGTCCAAGACTACAGTACTTATTTGATACCCAAGTTAACTGGGCTCTGAAACATATTCTCCTTCTCCCCACCATGATGCCTTCCATCTTTTATTAAAACTCCAAAAGTTCTAGGTATATAGTTTTGACATCCACATATTTATAAAACATGAAAGGCAATACAGTTTTCTTCTATTTTGATCCGTATGATGACTTTTTAAGATAGAACCCCCTGTAAGAAAAAAAAAAAAAAAGGTGAAGCCTTCTATTACATATTTTATCTGCAGGCGACCCTTTCATTTTTAACTAAATAACAATCCAGTTGGTAAAATAAGGTATTTTGTTAATCAGATACTATGGATAGTGATTGCCATTTGGTATTTTCTACTTTCCAAAAAAGAATGAAAAAGAGAATCACTGTACTCACAACTCACATTAAGAACTAGATAAAGCACAGTTTTTATGTGGTGATTCCAAAGGTTGTTCAGAATCTGATAATTCTTCAGGATATTCACAATGGCAATATTCTTCACGGTAATGTCAGGGAGGTGAGAGATAAAAAGAATTTTATTGTTGAAATTCCATTTCAGTGAACTGTGGCTTACTAACATTGTCCTTTAAAAAAATGCCCCAAGACCTGAATTCTTTTAATTATTTAAACACACATGCACACCACACACACACACACACACACACACACACACACACACACAGAGTCTTTATCACATTTCACAAATATATAGTTATTTTGAGAGAAGGCATCTTCTCTTTGACATTTTTCAATCTTATTGAGCATTACTCACACAGGGAAATCCATGGGCATCTGTCTTCAATGCAATCATTTGTAACCCGTTTGGATAATTGAACTGTCAACTTGGCCCCAGCCAGGATCCCTTGGCCATTAGAACATTTGTTTGCTTTGTAGTAGTCAGTGCTTTCATTTTCATATGCCTTGTTAGTGCAAATAGCACTGCCTCAAAACTATTAAGAAGAAAAAAAATGCTCGGTGCCACACATGAGAATAAACTGCCAAAATAATGTATATGTAATTGGAATGATAAGTAATCTGTCACCAAATCCGACATATCAGTTTTATTTCTCTTACCAGAAATGTCCAGTCTGACTTACTTATGCTACAGCCGTCTTTGTTAAGCAGAAATGTTTTAAATTTTAATTTTTCCATGTGTAGTATATTGATGTTTTGTAACCTGATTTGTTCCAGAATCCTACCAAAAATATTCACAGCTGGATGGAAATATAATGCATTTATGCAATTCTAAGAATTATTTATGCTTCTTTTGTTGTTGCATGTATCCTTAAAAAACAGAAAGGCTAAAAATATTCCATACAAATGCACATTCCCTTTGAAAGTTCTTTTTGCAAATGAATTTTGGATTCCATTTGACCATGGCTGAGACTGGCAAGCCAAGATGTCAAGAAATTTTTGGATCACAAGGAACTAATGTTATCTCAGATTGAGCAAGAAGAATACAAGTTTCCTTGTAGAAAGGCAACAATACAGTTGCTTGTTCAGTCTGTAAGCAACACAGACTACACTGAAATTCACTGCAAGAAAGGCTTCACTTCCACAGTTTGGGGAGAGAGTTGTTTTTTGTCTGACTTCCTCCTTCTTAGACACTTGCTAAACCACCTAACCTCAAGTTTTGTTGTTGGAAATTGCCATAGTTACAAAGACAAGGCTTGTTGTCAATGGAAGAATAAAACAAAGTTAAATGCAGCCTGTTTCTGTTACTTAGAACAATTATTGTTTTTCTTTACAACTCTCTACAGGAAAATTAAAAGGAAACTTCCTGGTTTTTAATCACACAGATTTAACTGTTCAGTGCATTCTTCAATGAACACTTAATAAAATACAGTACTTGAAATGACTTGGGGTTTGCGTCTTATTTAACATTAACAGTTTAGATCATTGGGAAGATAATGTTTGCATGTTTGCCATCAAATCTGCCAAATTTTTAGGGTGTTAGGGCTTGATATCCTCAAACCATAAACATGATATTTGATAACTTAAAAACTTAAACTGCTTTCAGATTTATACTGCTATTCATGATTTTCACATAATAGTAGGAGTGAGGAATCCAAGAGAAGATTTGGAAAGGAGTAATTTAGAAACTAGAAGTTTAAGATTGAGCCTCCCTCATTTAGAGATATAAACACAAAACCTAATTTTATTGTCTTCCTTGAGCCACAGTAACATCTATGTCTTAGTCTATGTGGGCTTCTATAACAAATATACCAGACACTGGCTTACAAACAACAAACATTTATTTCTTAAATTTCCGGAGGCTGGGAAGTCTAAAACCATGGTGCCAATAAGTTTGGTGTCTTATGAGGGTCAGCTTTCCAGCACAGCTGACTTTCTGCCTTAACCTCACATGGTAGAAGGGACAAGAGTGTTCTCTGGGGCCTTTTGCCCTAATCCCATTCATGAGGACTCTTCCTTTTGACCTAATCACCTCTCAAAGACTCCACCTCCTAATACCATCACATTAGAGGTCAGGATTTCAACACAGGAATTTCAGGGGGACACAAATATTCATAGCATAGCATGCTGTCACACACTAAAGACATAATCTGAGATGAGCTCAAGATCTCCCTGAAACTCAGTGCTGGGTTGCATCAGACACTAAGAGTAAACAAGAATTGAAGATCTGGAAGCATTTAGTCATTTATATATCCTCAGAAGGCATATATAATTCCGGCAGCTTCTCTGAAGTACTAATTCATTCATTTATTTATTCATTAATTTTAACAAACATTTGGAGAGGACCTGCCATGTACTAGTTAGTGAAGATCAATGCAGGGCTTGTGGAAGCAGCAACCTATCAAATTTAAATTGAGGACAGAGGGAAGATTCCAATGAGCCCTAAATGTGAAGTAATTCTGAGTATAGGAAGAAAGTAGACCAAGGATATATGCAAACAATATGTTTGGACGGGCATGGCTAGGGAGAAAGGAGGGTTAAAGTTGATACGTACAAGCATATTGTGGAAGAGTGGGTAGTTAACCAAAAATAATTCCAAATACCAAAGTCATGGTAAGCTTAACGCTAAAGAGTTGTTTCAAAATATTCAACAAATATTTACTATAAAAAGAGTAGCAAAACCGGAAGGAAGAGCCCTGTCATTAAGCAGGATCTAAAGTTGAAGTTAGTTGTGGGAGGGGAGGTCAGATGTCAGGGGTGGGAGCTCATTAGTTTTAATCACAAGAAAGCCAAGTCAGAGAGAGCACAATATGGATGTGAGCTTGCCCTGGGATATGTCTGTTTGGGTGTTTGCCTCAGATAGACATTCTCTACTTTTTTGAATAAAGGGAATATATTGTTTCAGATTATAAAATCATACATATTTATTTTCTACAATTTCCTATATTCTAAAGAGTACAGACTCAAGACTCAGGTAGTCATTGTTTATGATTACATGGCTTCCCTTCCCTGAGGCACATGCTGCTTTATACAGGAAGAACACATCCAATATAACAGTTTGCTTACTTTCTTCACTTAATATCACCAGTGGTTTCTCCAATAAATATAATTTCAGTCACTGAAAAGAAAAGTTCATTTTTTAGCCTGTGAAAGCATTTGATCTCTTTCAAATAATATCTCTGAAAGACTCATAGACTATAATTTAATTAATCTTCACCTGATTGATCTACATCAAAGAAAAATATCAGGATCAAAAACCTTTCACTTTACAAATACAGTTGCTGGATAAAGGCAAGGGGAAAGTGTTACCAAAAAAAGTACCTTTACTCTCTATGTTCACTCTGGTTTGCTTTTTACCTCCTTGTTTTTCACTGAATGTCCGTTCGCCTCAACCACAGGTGCCTAGAGTAACTCATCGAGAGTATAGATATTGTGGCTTCCTATGATTTTTCAGATTGTTGTCCACAAAATGTCAAGTCCATCTAGAGATAAACATAGAACGAAAAAACATATTCCAGAATAAGAAAATATTAAAATATAAATATGCATTTTGTATATATATAATATTAATAAGCTGTGTATTGATACAAATACACAGTTTATTTTTGTCTTCTACAAAAAGGCTGTATTTCTCTATTGTGGATGTTAGGTGAAACAATGTTCTCACCAGTAAATCTTGGCTGCTAATGAACTATTAGCAACTCCTTCTCATACTTGCTAAAATTTCATGCCAAGCGCCTAGATTACCCTATGCAGAACAGTTTATTCCTTTCAGATGGTTTATACATAAAATCCAGCCAGTATTGGATATTTTGCAATGTATTATTATTAAAAATAGTCTTAGCACTAATATTAATATACATTCAACAAGCCTCTGAGAAATGCTATTTTTATTCTTTAAAAAAAACACAGGTATTACATGATAGATAAGAGTGCAAGATAGATAGAAATTCAGTCCGATTTCCTGCAGGTCTGTAAGAACCTTAATGAACTTATCTCCTTGACAACTTGTGATTTAGCTGCCCAGATCCACCTTTGAGAAAAGTGATATTCCCCAGTGTTACTCAAGAGCATAAGATGAGTTTTAGGTTGCCAAAACTTTCATTAAAATTTTATGTAACCATTCTCTAGAGCATGGAACTTGCATAATCCCTTACTATCCATGAATTATGCATGTCAGTTTCTATATTCACCCTATTTTTATGTTTAGTCTTTAAGTGTATTTATAACAGGGTTCCCATAAGCTCATTATGCTGTAAATATATTAAAAAAAAAGAAGTATACTGTGTCACTGGTTGGAAACAATAAAAATCTTAAGGAGGGTCAAATTTATATGCATTAATATGTAACTAAAAACCCCTATCTGTGGTTCCCCATCAGAAGTTGAAGTCATCCAAAGACATAAACTAGAGATTTAATGAAATCTCTAGTACATACAGTCCCCAGACACTGTAACTTAAAATTTAGGGAGTAAATTTATAGGGTTTAAACACTGAAAGTATCAAATAGGAAAGCAGTCCTTAATTTTCAAAGCCAGAATCAAGAAATCCAAGGTAAAATTTTACTTAAGACAAGGTCCCTTTTATGCTTACACATTGTTTTAACTCACTGAGCTTATATAGTGCTGTGTTGGGAGGCCCAAGACCATCCCAGGTTCAGTGATTTTCTAGAAAGACTCACAAGAATCAATTCAAGATTTATTATAGCAAAAGAATAAAGAGTAAATGCAGCAAAGAATGACAGTGCATGAGACAAAATCCAGAAAAACCAGACCCCAGCTTCCAAGAGTATTCTCCCCGTGAAGTCACACATGAGGCATACTTGATTCCTTTAGCATCCAATAGTGATAAACACATGTGAAGTGTCTCCTAGGGAAGCTCATTTGAAATTCAGTGCCCAGGGTGCCTGGGTGGCTCAGTCAGTTAAGCATCTGACTTTGGATTTCGGCTCAGGTCATGATCTCACAGATTGTGAGTTTGAGACCAGCATCAGGTTCCATGCTGACAGCACAGAGCCTGCTTGGGATGATCTCTCTCTCCCTCTCTCTCTCTGCTCCTTCCCAGCTTGTGCATGCATGTGTGTGCATGCACACACACGCACACATGCACTCTCTCTCTCTCTCTCAAAGTAGATAAACTTTTTAAAAAAAGTAATTGAAATTCAGTTTCCAAAGTTATTAATGGGAGAAGTTCACGTAGACCCTCTTTGCCTAGTTTGTACCAAAAATCCAAACTCCCAGAAGGAAAGCAGGTGTTCAGCATAAACCACACTGCTTGTACAGCTTAGGCAGAGGGAACCACTCTTCTTGGTTCTGGGAATAGTGGGAATTCTTCCATGCCCAAGTTCCTAGACGCTAGCCAAGGGCCAGTCCTGCAAGCAGGCCTTTCTATGTTAATTCTTCTGTGCACATATGCCATTTTAGGAAATTCGTTGTTTTGATTCATATGTATTTTTTTTCATATCACTTAAGACTAATTTTATCTTAAGGGAAAATATGTGTTCAAATGCAGATGGGAAGAGATTGTGGTAGCACATCCTTATACAGAATTCCAATCATATAGATTCAATCAAATCTTGAATTCCAGTCATATAGATTCAGTCAGGTCTTGAGGAAATAACCTCCAGAGCATAGATAATAGTAAAATAGGAAGTGGTGAGTTTTTTTATATGTATTACTTTTGTTTTTAGTTTTACTTATTTTGAATAATGGCTGTTTTTGACAGCTGGCTTGAAAATTCCTGCAAATTACCCTTCCATGAGCTGTCTTTGTCATACATGCCGTTAGTACAAGCACATGTCAATCCTCTGCTCTCATCATGTCTGCTAATATTCTACTAACCACCGCTCCAAGTCAAGGGATGGGAAGTATACTCTTTCCATGAAGATAGAGGAGAAGCCTGAAAGATCTGCTAAAAAAAATCTCTAATGTAATACACAAACTCCTATTCTGAATAGCATTTTACAGTTTTTATAGTGTTTTCATGTACCTTAACCTTACTTAATTCTGATTTAATTTTATGGATAAAAAAAGTAAGTCCTGGTTTTGTTCTTTAACCGGTATCATCCATTCAATGGTAGGATATAGGCAAGAAGCAGGGAAGGGAGATGTTTCTTAGTTTTTATTTTATGTAGGTGCTCTAAATTTAAACTCAGAGCAATATGTCTCAACAAAGAATAAGGCTAACTTTGCCAAGAGGCTTATAAACTCTCACTGGACTTTGAGTTTATAGTTTCTAGGCAACTTCCTTCCAAGATTCTGTTTAAGATCTATTCCAGTGCATGATGCTTCTTGAAATGGAAGATTTCCAAGTCGGTAGTCCATGGGGCTTGTTTCCAACTTTTAAATGCCTTGCAGCCTCTAACAGCTCAGCTGTGTGAGCGTATTTTCAAGCTGGACCACTTATACTAATCCTGTTTGGAGATCACTAATTCCCTTTCATCTTGGAGAAGTGTAGGCTGCTCCTGAGGCCAATGAATATATGTCCTACTGTACTTGAGAAGTTCTATCTGATATGATATTATGACCACACTAGTTATGAACTAAAAACAGGAGGTGATATGTCAACGGAGAGAACACTTGTGTGATTTACATTCAGTTACTCTCATCACCAGAATCATTTTAACTCCTCTTTCAAAAACTAATTGTAGGGACACCTGGGTGGTTCAATCAGTTAAGCGTCAGACTCTCGATTTTGTCTCAGGCTGTGATATCACAATTCATGGGATCCAGCCTTGTGTCAGACTCAGCACAGAGCCTGATTGTGATTCTCTCTCTCTCCCTCTCTCTCTCTTTCTCTGCTCCTCCCCCACTTGTACACATGTTCTCTCTCTCTCTCTCAAGATAAATAATAAAAAACAAACTTAAAAAAATAAACTAATTGCCTCAGAGTTTTATCTCTCGAAGATTATAGAACCTCACAGAAATGACTGTCCATTCTTCTTTAGTGCTGAAGAGTCTTCAGGAGACATTTCATGAGTAAACACCTTTAGGACTTACAGATTGTCTATACCACAGCCACCACTCCTCCCTCTAATCTGTTCTTCTCCTTGTCTCTGGGTCATGTTCATTTGTGTCTTATCTTCCAAAATAGCTTTTAAAGCCTTTCAGGGTAAGACCTTTATTTACCTACCCACTGCATCATTTCAGACTCTTTTAAAGCATATACTCCAGTTCGTAAAGGAGGACAGGACAACAACTACTGTCTACAATGTTATTTTTTACAGCACTTAAATTTACTCCTCAGTCGGGGATGTATGTGCTTATGCAGAACTCATTAAATCCACAATTATTTCATGCCAACACATATTCCAGGGATGTTAGCATAGAATGCCTTCTGGAATCTTGCCTTAGGTTTGTAATTCCCCTCTCTTTCCCATCTCTTTGACCCTGCCACAGCAAACTATCTGCATCTCTGTCCCCTGTTCCACAGTTTGTTTTCCAAACTGCTGGATATTCTGTCTAGAGTTGCTATCTTCAGCCTGCTGATACTTAAAATCAGTTTCAGCATGACTTCCCCTAGAAAATTGTCCTTGATCCCAAAGTCTGGGTTAGAGATCTATCTGCATTTTCATCTATGATATAACTATGTTTACCTTGATATTTACTATACTGTAATTATTGAGTAATATGCATGGCTCTACTAAATTCATAAGCCCCTTAAGGACAGGAGACCTATTGTACCCGGCTTTCTGTTTGTAGCACAATACAGGTCTAGCAAAATATAGGCCCTCAATACATGCTTACTGAGCATATCAATGAAAATGTAAAAAGTTGTAGAGATGCTTCTGCTAAACAGGTTAATACAACTGCAGGTTTTTCACTTCAGGTGTGTTGTTTTTGTTTTTGTTTTTGTTTTTTTATATATGCTTTCATCTCTGAAGAATGCTCTGTTCCTCCCTCTCGGCCTAAATTCTATGGTCTCTCCAGGCCCTGAATTAGGGCCACCCACCACAGATCAGGAGGGATTCCTTCATCCAATGAACCGCTCTCTTGAACTTTGTATTCTGTTGCCTTAATAGTCTATGCTATATTTTTTCATTTTATATTTTAGGAACTTTTTTTCTGACTATAAAATGCATGATTAATTTGGAAATTAGAAAATATAAAGAAAAAATAAAGATAATATGTATTGCTTTAGGTGGTGATGATCATTGTGAACACATAATTATGTATAATTAAAAGTAACAACTTTGTGTGAATTTTCATTAATATTACATCATGTGTCCTTTCCACTTTACCACATGGTCTATAAAGTACAAGGGAGGAAAGGATGTACATAGACATTTCACCACTTGAGACTGTCACTGACATATTTGCACACTGGACATCCTGGCAACCATCTTGGCTCTGAATGAAAGTCTAAAAAGAGATAAAGAGACAAAGAATAAGGAAAATAAAGCGTTATACTATTTTAAATGTAATCCTTTTGGACAGCTAAGCCGGACTAAGATTTCAAGGGGGTAATTCCGTACACTCCATGAAGTTCCAAGGGGAAACAGCCGAGAAGAAAAAAGAAAAAAGAAAAGAAAAAATTGTGTCTGGAATAGATAGCCATTGATAGTAAAGGTTGTGAGATTAAGATAAATTGTTCTATTTGAAGCCTTTTTGGTTGTTGAATTTCACCAACTCACTCACTCTCTCTCCTCCCCCCCACCACGACTGCCTCCCCCAATAAATGCTAGTGATTTATTGTCGCCATCATCACTATATTCTTCTCAATTGTTCCACACCAAACATCTTCCTGGGTTTCTATTACAGATCCCTGATTATCTTTGGCAAAATAAGTCCATTATTATGACTTAAGTCAAGTAAGATACTCTTCATGATGAACTTGGGTTTTTCAATTCTGTCTCCTGTACTTCCCTTTGAATATTCCGTGTGAGGTCTAGGTTGCTCATCTATGGTCTGAAATTTGAATAATAAGGGCAAGGCACTGGTGTCAATGAAAGAAGCAGGGATTTGGAGAAACAGTAAGAAACATTTAGAAGACAATATTTCAGTTCATAATTTGAACAAAAGGAGACTATTATATGAATATAAACTATGTGAATAAAGATTTTTTTCCCATTACAAAGCTAATAAGTGGTTGTTACTGGAAGTTCGCACAACATAGAAATGTAGAGGAGAGCAAAAGCAAGTAATCATTTTTTCACACCCTAAAAAGAGCCACTATTAAGGGTTAGGTCATTATAGTCCTTCTGTTTTCCATATTGCACCATCTTATGAACTGTAAGAAAGTACTTGAATTTAAACTGGGAGGTACTAAAACACAGTTTAGGTTTAAGGAACTGTAAGAATAAAGCAAATGTTTATATCTATATTTGACAAGCCAGATGTCAAAAAGCATTTTGTTTGCTTTCCTAAAATGTCTTCCTTATTCCCAAAGGAGTCCATTTTCCTGCCCTGCAGTCACATAAATAATGTGGTGCTCTGCAGATGGACATCAGGTGTTGCTGGGGAAGCAAGAATCTTGTACCATTCTCACTGGGCTCACCCTGAAAACATCAAGTGCAGTCACTTCAAAGTTAACAAGAGCATTGCCAACCTGCTCAGTGTAGGGACAGAGGCTCAGGCTATTCCTAAAACAGATGTGCCTGTGGATTGAGCACAGCTTGATAGTTAACAGTTGAGGAACTAACTTCCCAATCGCAATGTTTTTTAAAAAAAAGAAAATAGCGCGCCTGGGTAGCTGAGTCAGTTAAGCGTCCAACTTTGGCTCAGGTCATGATCTCACAGTTCGGGTTCATAGGTTTGAGCCTCTAGGTGAGCTCTGCAATGACGGCTTGGAGCTTGGAGTCTGCTTCCGATTCTGTGTCTCCCTCTCTCTCTCTCTCTGTCCCCACCCGGCTGTCACTCTGCCTCTCTCTCTCTCTCAAAAATAAATAAACATTAAAAAATTAAAAAATAATAATAAATAGAAAAAAGAAAGTACATAATAAAATGCTTGCCTAGTCCTCTTTACTGCTTGAAAATACACTACTTTCTTACTTGTGAGAATTCTGAAAAGTATCCTTTTTTTTTTTTGAGAGTATAGAGAGGGAACACAGGGATATACTCTTGACAATATACCCATCCTTGAATGGTGGAAATTGTGCTTCATTCTTTCTTTACTCTTAATTATGATTCAGTATCTCCATACTCTACAGTGAATAAAAAAATATGAAAGACAATGGGAAAACTGCGCATACATATTATTTCAACATCTCCCAATCTTCTCCTTGCCCGGAAGTCATTACAGTGAAGGAGATGAGTAGAGAAGATACATCCACACTTCACCAGATAGGTGCAAGGTGTACTCAGGAAAGTTATCTCTGATCACCCTATGAAATTACAAATGCTTCCACATCTAGCCCCTTTCCCCACTGTATTTTCTCCATAGTACTTCCTGTCTTCTATTATACTTTTTATATGTATTTATTTTGCATTTCATCTTCCCCCCCTACTAGAATACAAGCAGCAACAAGGCAGAGATTTTTATTTACTATTTTTCAAGAGGCATATTGCTTATAATACTTGACGTACTATTATTTTTTAAGAGATTCCATTTTTTTAAGTGTATTTATTTATTTTGAGAGAGAAAATGCAAGCGCATGCATGTGAGTGGGCAGGGGAGGGGCAGAGAGTGGGGAGAGAGAGAATCCCAAGCAGGGGTGGGGGGTCACTGAGGGGCTCCATCTCACGACTATGCGATCATCACCTGAACCCCTGAGCTGAAACCAAGATTTGGTCACCCAACTGACTGAAGCACCTAGGGGCCCCTTGATTTACTATTCTTGATGCTTCATAAATATTTGTTGAATGAATAAGCCTCAGTTTTCATCAGTTTAAACATGATTGAATTATTGATTTTGTCATGATATGACACAAATGGCTACTGATCTGTATGTATATTCATTCATTACTTTCAGTCACAGACTGTGATATTTAGTCTGTGACTAAAAATAATTTTACTTCTTCCTTTCCTAATTTGTATGCTCTTATTTGCACAACCAGATCTTTTAGCACAGCTGAATATGAGTGGCAGGAAGAAATACCCTTGACTTGTTTCAGATCTTTTACCATGAAGTATAATTATACATTTTTTTGTAGATGCCTTTTAATCAGGTTGAAGATTGAAGAAGTCTCCTCTATACCTAGTTTCCTGAAAGATGTAATCAGAAATGGATAGTGGGGTGGTAATGCTCTTTTGCGTGTCTATAGAGATAATTTTTTTTAGTTTGTTAATAATGGTGAATTGAATTATTGATTTTTCCTATGTTTTTATTGTAGTAAAATACACACAACACATATTCCACCATCTTATCCACGTCTAAGTGTGCAGCTCACCTACATTCATGATGTTGTCCATCCATTTCTGATTCTGTTTTCATCTTGCAAAACAAACTGTGCCCATTCCTCTCTCCCCATAGTCCCTGGCAACCATCATTCTGTTTCCTGTCTCCATGACTGTGACTATTTTAAGTACTTCATGCAAGTAAAATCATACAGTATTTGTCTTTTTGTGACTGGCATAGTTAGCACTGTGTTCTCACCATTCCTCCATGTTGTAGCATATGCCAGAATCTCTTTCCTGTTGAAGACTGAATAATATTTGGGGGTGCCTGTGTGGCTCAGTTGGTTAAGCCTCCAACTCTGGATTCGGCTCAGGTCATGGTCTCATGGTCGTGAGTTCGAGCCTCCAGTCAGGCTCTGTGTTGATGGCGTGGAGCCTGCTTAGGATTCTCTCTCTGCCCCTCCCCTGATCACTCTCTCTCCCTCTCTCCATCAAAATAAATAAACTTTTTTAAAAAGCCTGAATAATATTCCATTGTGTGTGTTACTAGCACGTTTCATTTATTAGTCAGTGGACACTTAGGTTGCTTCTGAGTAGGGAAAGGGTTAACATTAGGCAGGGAAAGATAAGGGACCTTCTGGAGACAGACTGCAGCTGCAAAATGGAGGCTGAGGAAGTGGCAGCGGAGTTTGGGGAAAAAGAGGATAAGATAAGCATGTTCCGGACCTGCCTGAGCTAGGTACCATGCATGAAGTCTCACAAACTTTCTGATAAGGTCCCAGTAAGAAGTCAGGAACAAAATCCTTGGTGGCTGCCCACTAGGGACCCCTCTCACCCTTGAGAGCTTTGTACTTTCTCCCAATAAACTCTATCGCTTGGCTCACTCTCTGTTGTCCACAGGATTCATTCTTAGACTCCGTAAGACAAGGACCAGTTCTCTCCCACACTCCTGTAACACTTTTACCATTTAGCTATTGTGAATAATGCTGCTATGAATATGGGTGTACAAATCCAATAATAATAAGGCAACTCTGAAAATCAGATTCTCCCTTTCACCAGGTTTTGTGTGTGTGTGTGTGTGTGTGTGTGTGTGTGCGCGCATGTATTTACTTCGTTTGTTTGTTTGTTGTAGGCTATCTCTGTGCTTAAGATTAGCTTGTGATACAAATTTAAGGTCTTCTCAGGTCTTTCCTGAGACCTTCCTTGGGCATACATAATCACTTTTTAATTTTTCTCTTATACACAGTTGTTCTTGAATGACCTAGCTTTTAGTATCTAGCTCCCAAAAAGAGGATAAAGAGAAAATTGAAAAGGGGGATCGGGGGAAGCCCTGGGCACTGGATCTTTAGATAAAATCCCCTGGAAGTCACCTCAGTTACACAGGGAGAAGCTGCAATCAGTGGTCAGAGAATAGATTCCCAATATTTGGAGGACAGGTTCCTTTTTGTTCTTCCTGGATCCGGCAAGCTGTGTGCAGGCTGCTCTAGTAACATGTGCATGGCTGCTTGCCACATGGCTAGGGTCAGGGAGGTTGAAAGCCACTACTGTGCTAAGAGCTGAAATTGACTGAAATGAACCACAATTTACTCTCCAAGTCTTCCCCAGGAAGTTGTAAGAGTTCAATAGACTCCAGAGTTCTAAAATAGTTGTATCAGATAGATTCTTACAGGGCAATTGTTGTCTAGCTCAGGACATAGATTTCTGGCACTTCCTACTTCATCATCTTCCCAGAATCCTCTTTTACATTATTGATTTTTTAATGTTAAATTAATTTTTCACTCCTTAGCTAGACGCCATTATGTCATGATGTAATATCCATTTTGCATATTGTTGAAATCAATTTACTAAAATTTTAGACATTTTGAAAATTTGGATATTTTGAACCTATGTCTATAAGACATATTGGTCAGTAGCTGTGTGTGTGTGTGTGTGTGTGTGTGTGTGTGTGTAATATGTTTTTGTCTGATGATGATGGCCTCAGAATGAGTTGGGAAATATTTCCTGATTTTCAATTTCCTGGCAAATTCTTACCGCTATGTAAGTTCTATTTCCTCTTTTCCCTGTTGTTTTTTTCCTGGATTTTCCTAATGGTGTTTTTGTGTAGAACCTAAGTTTTTAGGCTTGTTTGTTTTACTACTACTTATTTTTAAATGTGGCAAATTCTTACCAAAGAAGCAGTATTTTGTGACCAGTTGGTATTAAGGAGGAGCCAGAAAATGTCTTGGCTAGTAAAAAGTAGCACACAAAGAAACCTCTATTTGAATCAGGAATTTCAGTGTCTCTAATAGATAATTATATTGCTTCAGTTGACAAAGAATGATGAGTAGCTATAAGTAGGTTGCCAAATATAGCAAATAAAAATACAGATTACCCAGTTCAAGTTGCATTTCAGATACACAATAGCGTGTGTGTGTGCGTGTGTGTGTGTGTGTGTAAGAAATGTCTCATGCAATATTTGGACTATATTTATACTAACTAGTATCCTTTTTATTAAATCTGAAATTCAAACTTAACCTACCTTATTTCTTTTTTTTTCTGAAAACCCTACCCACGGGGTCACTCACCACTCACCAGTTTTCCTGTGTGATGTGACACATTTAGCCAGATGGCATGTCTATGAGTCTCCCTCTTGATGCCATGCCTCCTGCAGCACTTCTTCCCTTGACATGCTGTGTGTTCAAAGCTGAGCCAAGGAGGCTCCATAGCTAGACCCTTAATGCTGGACACACCTACACAAGTACTTCTGGTGTCTGCCCTTCTCTGTGCTGCCTACTGTGGAGACACCTGTGCTCTCAAAGAAGTCCCAATGTGGTGTCCTCCTTCACCCTAATAAATGTTTCACTCTACTGCCTGCTTTTTTCTTTTTTTTTTCCATTTTTTGCTACATTTTATGCTTAGTATAGATTTTATTTTTGAATACTATTATCACTGAAGATAGAATATCAATTTCTGTTTTTCTCTTCCTTCTTACTGCTTTCAGAACTGGGTGAAGTAATATTACTTTGCCAATTTATACCTGGAGGCCTGTTTGTTCTATTTAATAATGTCTTCAATATCTATTAGTTTAACCTTCTTTCTACTTTGTTATCTTTGTATTTTCCCATATTTTCTAAGTTATATTTGTTAAAAACATGTCTACTGTTTTGCAGTGTGCCACATCTTAGAGTTATTTATACATTTCTTTTGCTCTGTTGACCACTGAATTCCCACTTTGTATTTTATTAATTTCTCAGATTAAAAAATGTTTTCAATGTTTATTTGTTTTTGAGAGAGACAGAGTGCAAGTGAGGGAAGGGCAGACAAAGAGGGAGACACAGGATCTGGAGCAGGCTCCAGGCTCCGAGCTGTCAGCACAGAACCTGACGCAAGGCTCGAATTCATGGACCACAAGATCATGACCTGAGCTGAAGTCAGATGCTCAACTGACTGAGCCACCCAGGTGCCCCTAATTTCTGGGATTTTTTAAAATCTTCATTATTTTTTCCCAGCATTACATTGCTTTGGGTTGGGTTTTATTTTGTTATTTTTCTATTTTTTAATTCTATTTTTTTTCTATTTTTACCTACTTTACTTTTTTTATCCAATTTTTGAGAAAGGGAAATATTTAAAACTATTAAGTATCTATGACAGAAGATCAACTTTGTTAATTTAGATGTGCAGTATTGTTATTATTATTTCCCTTCCAAATTCTCCCATAATGGTTTAAATTTATATTTAATAAAATAATGATATAGCAGCATCCCCTGATCCCCACTGAATTCTGGGAAACCAAATATTTTTTTTTTTTTAAGTTTATTTATCTTTGGGACAGAGAGAGACCAAGCATGAACGGGGGAGGGGCAGAGAGAGAGGGAGACACAGAATCGGAAACAGGCTCCAGGCTCTGAGCCATCAGCCCAGAGCCCGACGCGGGGCTCGAACTCACGGACCGCGAGATCGTGACCTGGCTGAAGTCGGACGCTTAACCGACTGCGCCACCCAGGCGCCCCGGAAACCAAATATTTTTAACTTAAATATAATTATATGGTAACTTGCTTATTTCTTAAATATATATATATCAATTAATATATATATATTCTTAAATATATATATGTATATATGCATATATATATTTTTTTAATTTACTGACTTTTCTTTTTAGTTGTAAATAGTACAAAAGTAGTTCTAATATAATATTATAGAAAAAAAATGGCCACACTTTTTTCTCCTTGGTTACCTATTCTTCTTTGGAATATAATCTTCCTACCATGTTAGAGGCAGCAATGTACTATTCACTACCTGATCTCCTTCCTTAAGCATTCCTTCTGTTTCAGAAGATGGATATCTAAACTGAGATGAACTAATTCAAGGACAGTAGGAAATTGATAAGAATTTAAAATTAGGGTATGAAGTACCTATCCCAGTGAGATATGGCTTCTGAGAATGAGGATAGTACAACAAAAGAGACTTCGAGGATATTACTCTTGGCATTGCTGAATAACTATCCAAAAACTTAATGTCTTCAACCATATTTAAGTTTTAGCTCATGACTTTTGAGGGCCAGCAAAGCAGGTACTTCTTGGCTTGGCTCCATGGTGAATCTTAGATCAGCTGTGAATCAGGTAAGCACCTCTGCGTGGGGGCATGGGTGGCTGTCAATTGGATCACCTTGGTTCTCTTCCCTTTGTCTTATTTCTCTATGTCTGTCATGGACTTCAACAGCCATCTGGCCTGTTCTTATGGCAAGGCTGAAGCATAAGTGCACAAGCTCAAAAGCACAAGAAATCAGGCTAAACATGCAAAGCCTTTCTAGACACAGAAAGAACCTGCATGTGGTTAACTTCCGCCATGTTATTAGTCCAAACAAGTTGAAAGGCCATCCCAGAGTGAGAGTATAGATGCAGAACACTATATTACAGGGCAATAAATGTGGATACAAAAGGACAATTAATTTTTGCCAGAATAGCAATCAGTTACCATAGTCCTCATTGGTGTCCTCATAGGCAGGATACACTTACTGCTTTTCAAGACCCCCCAGAATCTATTCTTCTCTAACCGTGTCTGCAGTCTGAAAGCCCAGGAATTCATGGTCTATCTTAGCTTTTTATGTGCATCTCCTTGATAAGGAGAACTATGAAGTAAGGAAACACATCATCCACCCCTAACCCCCCATCTTCCAACCCACAATAGAGCAGTGAAACAGGGAAAGACAAGAAGCTGACATTAAACATCGCCGTTTGTGAAAAGGATGGATAGGAGGCACATATCTATTACTGGTCTTAGCCATTCTGAAATTTCCTGGGCAAATGTTTCAAAGTCCTGCAATTCTAGGGATGAAAAATACTCCTAAATTTAGGCTGTGGTCCTACACCTTGTCTTGCACTGTGTCCTGCAGCTACATTCAATTTGATTTTTATGCTGAACCCATTTCTTTCTGTTGACACTTAATATTTTACTGGCTTAAGAAGCTGTATAGGTCAGAAATAGAGTGGGCAGAAACTAAAAAGTTATAAGGCAAAATTTATGACTTTAGCACTATTGTATAGGGTCATCAAATAAATAAATTCACGACAATATTTAACCTGGGACTTAAGTCAATCCTGAAAAAAAAAAACCAGTCATCATAACAAAGAAATCATTAAGAAAATAGATGTATGAGAGAATTAGGAAGATGGATATAGTGAGACAAATATAAACCAAGTTCAATAAAGGGTACAGGATATGTGGTTAGTCTAGTTTCTGGGTTAAGCCCCTCATAAGTCTTCATTATACTCCTTTTCCTTGGGGTCCAAAAGGAAACCCTCATTCTTTTTCTCACCTTATTCTTTTCTGTAAGCTAATTTGGGCAACATCTTAACCCAAACAGCATGTGCCTAAATCCTTTGTTGAAATAGACATATGTTTTTCTCTTATCTTAATCCTAGATACATTGCAGATTTTCCTCCTTTTTTATTGATCTCCTTGGGCATATGAGTGGAAATACACTTATATGGAACCATGTTTAAGTAGATATATAAAATATTATTTTCATTATTACTGTTGTAGTATGTATCCCCAATAAAAGAATGAAGTGCAAACAGAATCAATCATGGTATTATCATGGTATTTTCTGGATGATCATTCTATAAAGTTGCTTATTTTCTCTGCTTACAATTTTTTTAAAACTGAAAATCACACACATATCCTTAGCGTTCAGTTCAGTTCAACAATTCTATGTACCTTTGAAAACACACAGGTTACAAGACAGAATTTTTTTTTATCACCAAAGAAAATTCATTTTGCCTATTTTCTCTCTTCCCTGCCTTTTGTGATGCAACCATTTCCTATTTTTGATCATTATAAATCAACTTCATTTGTTCTTGGAAGTTATAGAAATGGAATGATAGAGGTGATTGTGTGTGTGTGTGTGTGTGTGTGTGTGTGTGTGTCTGAGTTACTCTGATCAATATAGTGATTTGGGGATATATCCATGGTGCTGTTTCATTATCTTTTGAAATATGTTGTCTTTTCCATTTTCAATTTCCTTTTTCTGTGGGGATCCCTTTACATACATGTTAGACCATTTGATCTCTGACAGATCTGTTCTTTGTTCTATTTTTTTCACACTTTATTTTTCCTCTTTAAGTTTCTGTTTGATACTCTTTGTTGCTCTGTATTCAAATTCTCTAATTCTTTTCTGTACTGAATTCAATGTGCTATTAAACCCATATAATGAGTTTTCATTTCAGATGTTATAATTTTCATTTGAAACATTTCCATTTCACTCTCTTTTTTTTCCCCCAATGTTTCTATGTCTCTGCTAAAATTCCCTGTATACTTGTTATGATGAGCACTGGGTGTTGTACGTAAGTGATGAATCACTGAATTCTACTCCTGAAACCAGTATTCCACTGTATGTTAACTAACTAGAATTTAAATAAAAATTTGGAAAAAATAAAATAAAATAAAATAAAATAAAATAAAATTCCTATATACTTAGGTTTCTCACATTTTCAACTATATCTTTAGTACTTTCACCAGTTACTTTTTTGCCTATTTTTATTTCTTTTAAGACCACTTCCTCACAATTTCCAGAGGTTCTTTCTTTTTTTAAAAAAAGTTTTTAAATGTTTATTTACTATTGAGAGATAGAGGGAGACAGAGCATGAGCATGGGAGGGGCAGAGAGAGGGGGAGACACAGAATCTGAAGCAGGCTCCAGGCTCTGAGCTGTCCGCACAGAGCTGGATGCGGCGCTCAAACTCCCAAACTGTGAGATCGTGACCTGAACCAAAGTCGGACACTTAACAGACTGAGCCATCCAGGTGTCCCTCTTTCTTTTTTTTTTTTTTAATAACAGTTATTTTTAAGCCATTGAATGGTAATTTTAATATCGAGCCATCTCTGTATCTACTTTCTCTTATTTTTTCTTTCTTTTGTTTTTTTTTTTTTTTTTTTTTTTTTTTTTTGGAGCGAGAAAGAGCATGCACATGAGTGGGGAGAGGGGAGAGAGGGAGAAAGGGAGAGAATGTCAAGCAGGCTCCATGCTCAATGCAGAGCCTGATGCAGGGTTTGATCCTACAGTCTTGGGATCGTGACCTGAGTCAAAATCAAGAGTCGGGTGCTGAACCTACTGAGCCACCCGTGTGCCCCTCAGCGTCTACTTTCATTGACTA